>NW_010544408.1:0-14204 GCF_000687285.1 Phaethon lepturus
TTGCTAAAATGGATGTTTTAACGCCGTGATTCTCTTGCATTTGTTGTTGTGTAATGCCTATCTTCCTCTCATGCATTATGTTTTCCCAGAGAAATACCTCTCAAGACGAACTTTTTTTCCTTTTTAATGTGCTGTAGATCAGCTTACTGAAGTCACTAGATTTGTACCAGTCTGTGTTAGGGCCTTATTTGATTTGTTTGCAGTGAACTAACTCTCATAAATGGATAGGTTGAGGGTTTGTACGCACTGATTGCTCTGCTCTGTAGTCTGGTATCACTCACGTTATTTCTGTTTATAGATGACAACTGTAGAACTAGAATTGGACTGCTCCATCTGTGAATGTGTTTGTTACAAGTTGGCTTGTAACTTGGATAACATAGCCAGTAATTTTAGTCTAGCTTGCTCAAAAAATATATTTAGTGTTCTTATTCTTACTTTGAATCTGTACAAAAAATCATTAAATTATTGTCATTAATATTAAACCTCACCATTAAATAATTGAGAGCTATTTAAACATTTTTGCTCCCACATAATATTTCTGTAGTTAAATAATGTCCTGAGCTCATCACTCTAGAGATGAAGTACAGCAGCCATTACAATCAGTTAAAAGATTCAAGTTGACTTAGACAAATAGGTGTTCGTAACTTTAATATAAAAAAGTTTCTTTAAAAATAAGCATGTGTTCATTGTACGATGTGCAAACCTTCTGTCCTTTCTACCGTCTATCAACTACAGTAATGATTTTATTGTTTAATAGTAGCTCCATAATTACCAGCATACAGACATGTAGCTAGAAAAGTAAGTATTTACATTGCGTATGTTTGGGTTTTGTTTAGAAACCTGAAAGTACTGAGCAGAGACAAAATGGACTTAAAATGGTGGACCAAGCAATATGGTCCAAAAAGATGTCAAATGGTGCAAGGCGTATACCAGTGTCACCTGATCAGGTAACTCGTTCTTAAGATTTTTATGAAATTGTTCATTCATACAGTCATTTGGTGTGATGCCATATTTTAGTGGAGAATAGATACCCTTTATACAGCAAATATGGATAGTGCTGTCGTGTGACCTAACTCTGAAGATCCGAGAAAATGAAGATTTAAAATGGTTCTTCAAGGGCAGGGGGGGTGCATAAAAAGTGACTGGTAAAGTATTTGTCAACTGCATTTGTTTTGATTACATTTCAGGCCAGGTCATACAACAGACAGATGCGTCCAGCTATTTTAGATCACAGCTCTGGGGCCAAGTGGACAAACACATCAAATCATCCTGAATTTTTGGTAGGAGAAGAGGTAAGATTCATTTTCTGCTGAAATGAGGCTTACTATTATGTTTTAATGTGGTTATGTAATCAGTAGCAGTTTGCTATATGTTAGTCTGTATTGAAAGGCATATACATTTAGTCAAGCAATAAATGAGAAGCTTTGCCATGGACTAACTGAATATTTATTATTATTCAGCAAGACCAGCCAGTCTCCCCCATTTGCCTAGCAAGTAACCTTGATCCTTTGCTGCTATAAATCAATGTTTCTGCAGGGACTAGGTGAGAACTTTGCCCATGTGGTATACTTCAGAGAAAAGGCAAGAAACTGATAAAAGGCGCAGTATGTGGAATTACTGCTGAGTAACTAGGTATTCATGAGTTTCAGAGAGTCTTTAAATTATTTTAGTTACTAATTTGAAATAATGGAAAAGTATACTGTTATGTTCATAGTAGATGTCCATGAATATGAAAATTCAAACAATTTAAACCATATATTTAATGTCTTTTTAATACTATTTTAATGCTTTATAATCATATATGGCATATTGACATACATTAAAAAGAAATCCACTGTATTACTGTCACATTGGTCTGAGTGCTGCTGTATGTCTTCTTGTACCTGCTTCTGAAATACTTTGCTAGCAATTGTTACTAATCTTTTGGGAAAAACAATACATAGAACATTGTCTCTTATTTTCAGGCACTGTATGTTAATCCACTGGATTCTTATGATATACACTGGCCTATTAGAAGAGGGCAGTTGAATCTCCACACAGGACCTGGTGGCTCCCTCACTGCAGTATTAGCAGACCTTGAGGTTATATGGTCACATGCAATACAAAAATATCTGGAAATACCACTGAAAGACCTAAAGGTGAGCTGTGAACACATTCACATGGGTTGTATCCACTTCTGTAAACGTTATTGTAAAAGGGAAGCAACCGGCTGTTGTTGGTAGCCTCTTGCTGGTAGTTTTCATAATGAATAAGTTCTTTCTGCTAATGAGCATGGTTCCTAAGACTTCACTTGGAATTTTGTGCATGTCTTTGAGACAAAAATTGTTAACAGAACTTCTAACAAGGAGGTTTGTAAATCCCACTATAGAAATTTCACAGTCCACCTGGGGTTGGTTTTTTGTTGTGTTGACTAAAAATGAGGCAACTGAGGAGTGGTTGCCTAATACTTGCATGAATTTCTTCTCCTTGCAGAATTGGTGTTTTTCTCATATCTGACGTATTTTTAAACATTTTAGCAGCCTATAAACTTCACTTGGTATTTACTCTGAACTCATTTTTCAAATTAGAAAAAAACCTTTCCCCTTTCCATAATTTTGCTTCTTTGAATAATTTGTATATTATGCTTTCTTCCTTAGCATCAGGTATTCAAGAATATAAAGAGAAACTTAATTTGAAAGCTGGCTTTAATTTTCTGTTGTTATCTTCAGTACTACAGATGCATTTTACTAATTCCAGACATCTATAATAAACAACACGTGAAAGAACTAGTGAATATGATCCTAATGAAGATGGGCTTCTCAGGTAAAAACATATATAAGCAAGATAGCGTAAAGATTTTTTTATTTCCTTTAAAGCACATTCTTGCACATCAATCCCAGTTTGGCTGGGACTAGCACCTCTCATCTGCTATTCGCATAACTGTTGGGAATTACCTGTCTTTTAGTGAGGCAAAATGGTTGGCTAGCATTGAAACAGTTCCTTGGCTTGCTCTTAGGTATTCCAGCCATGGGCTGCTCGCTTCAGCTGAGGTGAAAGTAGCAGTGGTCTGATTTGTCAAGTATTTCTAAAATGCACAGTTAACTCTACTGAGTATTAAGATTCGCAGACTTCAGAACAAAAATATATGATGCAAGATGCTGCTATTGTCTTCTCTACAGAATGACATAATAGGAGGTTTCAGAGTTGCTTAAGTGCATATGCTAAATATAGAAGAGCAATGCAATTCTTAAAAAATAACCAAGTAATTGTTAGCTTCTTCTGCATATTTATTTTTAGACTGGAAAGCCCTCTGATGAAAAAAAAAGTAATGCAGTTTCCTTTCAGTTAAACTGCTGGAAGTTTCTGGCTAGTCTTCTGGAAAGAACTGCTGTAGTCTTAGCCATCTTTCTCTGATTTCACATTTAAAGAAAACACAGCAAGTCATTACAGAAGGCACAGTAACCCAACCATGTGGAGCATACTTAATTTGAAATACATCAGAGTACTAGTACCTTTGGTGCTGCAGAGGCCTTTTCTGTATTAGGTATGCAAGGAAAGAGGCTTAAAAAATGGACAAGAATAATAAATTAAATGATAGAGACTAGTCAAACAGCAAGTTCATTGTAAGATGTTGGAGATTAATACTGCTGTTGTTCAATAATTAACCAGTACAAAGTGCAAACAGTTGCCAAGCCTAACTCTCAGCAGACTATGTGTTTAGATACTATTACTTGAATAGTGAACTTGTTTAGCCTCTCCTGTATCTAATAAAGACACTTCATTTTATCAAAAAAAAAAAGAGACTTCCCATCTGAAAGGATTAAGTAGGTGGTAGATAAACACTACAAAAAGAGAGACTGATGTCATGAGATCTAAGTTTTGTTCACATGCATATATATATATACACACACACATATATAGATATTTGATTTGTTTCATCATGTTAAAAGGAACAAGCCATATTGGCTGTTAGTTTTAGTTTTTGACCAGAATGGTTCTAAATCATTCTTTGTTTGATTCCTCATCAGTTTTTATGATGAAGTAATGTTGAACAGTACCTAATAATAGTATGATATAAAAAATGTACTGGCACTAGGATAGAGGAATTTGCAGTTGGAATGTGTTAGCTTCAGAGGAACAGGAAGAATACTAAGAAGAAGGTACAAAGCTTCATATTCATCTGATACATGAAAGTGAAAATCAGAAACTATCATTAACTCTTCAGAGCACCATTTCCTAAATAATAACTTGGTAAAGAGCTGAACTAATTATACAGCATAACTAAATTATCTTAATCTATTTAAAAACATTTGCCTTTAAAATAGTAATTTTACTTAGTTTTTTACGGAGTACAGCTCAATTTAGCTATTCCTTCCTTCATTGGCTAGAAGGATAGACTGAGCATGCAATAAATACTTCTCAGGTTTAAGTATGGGCTTGTGATACAAAGGTGCTCTTTTACAGAGTTAAAGGTGGCTTGGAAGGAAAGCAGACAGTTAAATTGGACCTTGTTTTATAACTATTTAAAGGACATATCTAAAATGCTAATAGTAATGATACCTGATTAAAATTAGAAAAAAATTAGGAAAGTGCTTCATGTACATCTGATAACCAAGACCCTGCAATACTGGTTACAAAAACAAGTAAAGTCTGGAGGCAATATCCTTAAACTTGCAAAAAGTAAGAACATTTGAATACAGGCATTCACCCCGCTCTTAGCTTTTCTTAGGACTTTAAGGGCCTACCCAACAAAAAAAATCTGTAAGTCCTTCCCACCCCATCTTCACTAAATATACAAACTTTTAGCTCAGAGTCAGCCTGTTAGTAGATTTTAAAAGACATTAAGATGTGTTTTAAATGTCAGCAGCAACATGGCTCTGGAGCTTGGCATAAATTGGATATATTTTCTCTTTGTGCGGCTAGGAATTGTTGTACACCAGGAGTCTGTCTGTGCTACTTTTGGAAGCGGTTTAAGCAGCGCGTGTATAGTAGATGTGGGCGATCAGAAGACAAGTGTTTGCTGTGTAGAAGATGGTGTTTCCCATCGCAACACCAGGTATCTTTTAATATGCAGAATTATTACAAGCATGTACTTAGTTGTTTACCAAACACTTGACTTTAAAAACAAGAAAAAATTTCTCTAAGTACAGCGTTTTTTTTACTGAGAGCCGTGTAACATGGTCATCATGTTACAATATGAACCTTAAAGAATTCTGATATCTTTAAAAGAAGGAAACAGGCAGAACCAATACTGTGCTCTGCAAACTATGTGGAAGTCATGATCACAGCATGTCTAAAATGTTCCATGTATTCCTATGCATGCTACTGTAGAAGATCAGTATTTCAACAAATAAAATAATCTTTTTCCTTTTTCTTCTCTGTGCTTTAGGCTGTGCCTTGCATATGGAGGATCTGATGTGTCAAGGTGTTTTTACTGGCTTATGCAACGAGCAGGATTCCCATACAGAGACTGTCAGTTAACTAATAAGTTGGATTGCCTGCTGCTTCAGCACCTAAAGGAGACATTTTGTCATCTAGACCAGGTGAGAAGGGAAAAAATAGTGTATTCTCCAGGTAATTTTTTTTTTTTTTTTAATTACAGAATGCTACTCCAGGGAACCTTTTTTGTGAGTACAATTGCTTGTAAAGGGGATGAAATATAATACTTTACTCAGCAGAATACTGGCAAAAGCTGGAGAAGCCTGACACTTGAAGTATTTCTAACTTGTTTTATTTTTCTTCTTGTTGAAAGGAATCCCAACTCTTTGAAAGGTAGTTTCTTTGTTCATACTACTGAAAGAAGCTGATAGTAGCTGCATATTTGCTAGTTTTCAACTTCAATTTTGTAAGATCTGCCAGCAGGTCTTTTCTTCCTGCACAAACCCTCATTTTAGAGGCTTAGGCATGTAGAAAGCTGTTTTGGCAGATCATGCTACGGGGAAAAGACTTCAAAAAGAATTCAAAATAGGTAAATGAAATTCATAGTCAAGAGTTTTGTTACTTTTTGTTGTTTCCTACAGTTTAAATAGATTAAAGATAAATATTTTTTGTTTACATTCTTTTTGACCTTAGGATATTTCTGGACTGCAAGATCATGAATTCCAAATCCGGCATCCAGATTCTCCAGCTTTATTATACCAGTTCCGCTTAGGGGATGAAAAATTACAGGTGATTTTTTTTTAAAAATACAAGAATTACATTCAGCATTGAGGTTCAGGGCCTCACTTGGTATCGGCCCACTGCTGCTAAGCCCATGTGATTTGTGGATTGTTCTTAACATATGCTTGTTGATTGATAGTTTTAAAATTAATTCTTAAATGTATGAATGGGCCTAGTGCAGCACAAGACTTCCTAACTAGCTTTAGCCAGAAGGGTTGTAGCTTCAACTAAATATGATCATATTTATCCTTCACGTGCCAGTAATGAATGCTAATCTTGCAAGTTTTTCAACTCCCAATTGAATTTTCTAATTTTGTAACAAACTGCAGTTGAGTACTTACCATATAATGCCAGAATCTGTAAGGAAACTTAGATACATGTACAAGTGTATTTGTTACGGTTTTTTTAAGTTATACAAAGCTGAAGACACTTTAGCCTTTTATAAAACTATTTGAAAAAATTTATATTTAATTCTGAATTGTTAGAAAACCAGAACAAGCTTTTTCTTTTTTTATAGCAAACACAAAAAAAAGAAAAACTGTATTGTAAAACCATGCCAAATCTCTCATTCTTCAGGCTCCAATGGCTCTGTTTTATCCAGCAACTTTTGGAATTGTTGGACAAAAAATGACAACTTTGCAACACAGGTCACAAGGTGACCCTGAGGATCCTCATGATGAACATTATCTGCTAGCCACACAAAGTAAGCAGGAGCAGGTGTGTGAATGCTTGTTTTATTTTTCATTTAAGTATTATTTAATTGGGGAATAAAATCAGGACTCTTATCTCATCTGAGAGACCAAAGTTTGTTCTCTGGGTCAGAAGCATTAAAGAACAAATTTAGACTAAGGAATTACAAATGTTTAGACAAGTCCTTAATTGGAACTGTTTATTTTCAGAGTCTAAGAAGGCTTCATATTACGGCATTGATACAGCTTACTTTGAAAGTGGGAATTAAAATGAAAATTATATGAGGAAATAATGCTATATTTAACTTTTCTGTGCAAAAAGGTGTAGAGAAGTACAGTGTTCCTTAACTAAGTCAGTATTGTTCTGTAACCTGTTAGAGATCTCTTTGCATTTTTCATAGTTCAACTTGTTTTCTCATTTTTAAGTCTGCAAAAGCTACAGCCGATAGGAAATCTATGTCGAAGCCTGGTGCGTTTGAGGGAGACTTGAGAGGCCAAGGCTCAGACATTTCGGAGAGGCTCTACCCACAAGAAGTGGAGCTAGGATCTTCCCAGAGTGATTGTATAATATCTGGAAACGATTCAGAGGAACCTTTAACTGCACACATGTCCAGGAAAACAGCTATTTCTCAGTTTGAAGGCAAAGCCTTGGGCCTTGACAAAGCCATTCTTCATAGTATCGACTGCTGTGGTAAGAATTACATTTGTACAATTCTGTAAAATATGCATGTCAGTGTGGATTTATGGTAAATCCTGCATTTTACCAAAGAAAGACGCATGTCCCTAAGTTTTATCATCTCTAGAGTAGCTACACTGTAGCTTATACTTGCAACTTTTTGAATCTCCAAGGAATAGAAAAAGAATTTTAAAAGCAAACAGGTAACTGTTTCTCTGTGGTTTGAATTACACTGAATTCTTATAATTCAAATACAGACTATATTCACTTTTAAAAACAGATCTATTTCTGTGTATCCATTCATTCCAGCATCAGATGATACAAAAAAGAAGATGTACAGCTCCATCTTAGTAGTGGGAGGAGGCCTCATGTTTCATAAAGCTCAAGAGTTTCTTCAACATCGAATTCTCAACAAAATGCCACCTTCTTTCAGAAGAGTTGTTGAAAATGTTGAAGTCATCACAAGACCTAAGGTATATGTTAACTGATAGCTAAATGGTTAATAAACTATGATTGGTTTGAATCTTTGAAAGATTAAAAAATATATATTCTTTCAAAACCACAGATTAATTGAATATCAGAGGAGATTTAGGAGAGCTTTCAGCTCGTAACATAGCACTCTTCAGTTGTAGGCAGGAAGTTTAAGGTATAGCAAGAGTGTTACTAGTATTGATCACTGAGGTGTTTGTTAGCTAAAGGACATATTCTTAAAGAATCAGTTAGTCCTGGCCCATGATGTTAACCTGTCTGCTCAGCAAGAAATTGTGTTATGTTTTTTTTCTTATTATTAAGGTTAAAAAAAAAAGTATAGCATTAAAAGAGCAACTTCCATTTGGCATTAATCACAAAAAATTTGTAAAATCAAAACTTAAGTATTTTTCGTAGCCTCCATGGCTGAAGGCAGGATTTCATGACGTGCCTAGAAGGCATCTTAAAAAAAAATAAAAGTGACTTCTCAAAACATCTTAAATATTCTTTCCATATTTCTATCTCACTATTTTTTCCTGAATAATTTGGAAAAACTTCCCTTCCCCCCCCGCCAGGATTCTAAGTGGTGAATACTGTTGGAAAAATTAGGATACAACTTTTGAGAACTGTGCAAAATTAGACCAGTGATTGTGTACAATCTATGTTTTGAATTTAGGATATGGATCCCCGCTTAATTGCATGGAAAGGAGGTGCAGTTTTAGCCTGCCTTGATACAACTCAGGAGCTGTGGATATATCAGCGAGAATGGCAGCGCTTTGGTGTCAGAATGTTAAGAGAACGAGCTGCATTTGTATGGTAATGTTTACATGTGGTAATGTGTTTACAGTGGAGCTTGCTTAATTGAGGATTCCTCTCCCCAAATACCCCTTTTTTCCAGTGCAGATGTACTGATCTTCTGCTGATAGATATTTTTGTATTTTATTAAAAAATTTTCCAAAAATGGTGCAGAAAGAACTTACTGAATGCACATTACTTCAGCATTTCTATACTTAATCTTTTTAATTGTATGTATAGAATTCTGTGTACCGAATATCAGTCATCTCCATGTTCACTACATTTATATTATATGTCATGTATATTAACATTGCACAATGTGGGAATTTGAGGTATAAAATACTGATGTGGCAGATGTTAAGCCAAGATTCATTCCAGACACATGTACACAGAAGCAATAGCTGAAGAGTGCAGGCCGGGGGTTTAATGCATTATTCTGATTCCTACCCTAATGTTACCAGGAGATGAAATTGTTATATAAGTGATCATCATGGAAAAAGTGAAATGGAGAACCCAATCTACAGTTGCTGTTGGTATTTTGCTTATATAATAAATTATATTATTCAGTGGAAAGACTTAAGAATTTGACAGTGGAGTGTTTCTTCTTACCTGTTCTCATCATCAAAAGCTCCTGTTAGCTTCTCATTATCCATGGTAGTTATCCACTCATTTCCCTATTTAAAAAATCCAATATAATACAGCCAAAAGAACTAGATGATCTTTTATATAGTCAACACCAACCTCAATCCTATGGTACAGGCACATGCACTTTTTCTCCCACCAAATAATCCTTAGTTGCAGAAGTGCTATCTGGTGGGTTTTTTCTTCTGTATTGAAGGGTCCTGCCACCCTCAAATGCATATCTGCAATTACAATCCAGATTAAAACTATTAAAACACTTCTAACAGTATAATAAATATCAAAGATCAATGAATATAGGTTCTGCAAAGCACATGAGAAAGAACGGGCTTCCTTTAAATCTGCTTTCATTAAAAGTTCTAAAGAGAAAGGATATTTCCACCCAAATTATGCTGTAGTCTTACCTGAAAGTATTTTACTGCACACAATGATTACATTCTTGATAGCTTTATTTGAGCACAAATTTCTTATAATTAATAACAACTTAGAATGTGTTTTGTTCAGGATTTATTTCAAGTAAGTAAGCTCGTATTAAATCTGGCGCAGTAGCTACAGTGCCCTACTGTTTGTTCAGCTATTGATCCTTTTGTCCTCAGTTTCGTGACACTAGAGCTCAATGTCCAGACACCTGTTAATTTGCAACTTCTTGCCATGCACATCATTGCATGAAACAGGAAGGTCTCTGCAGAAGATCTCAATGTCCTTCATAAGACAGTATTTTGGACAGAAGTGTCTTGTGAAGTCACCTCATTGAATGAAACCACCATATATTTTTGTACAGAGGGCTGATTTGTCATGTCACTTTAATATGCTTTTGTTATTGTGGTTTCTCATGCTTTTAAAAGAAACATCACATGCAGCAGTGGTAGGGTGCTTTTCCTCAGTTCAAACCCTACCTGCTGCTGCTTTTTGAGCAGGAAGCCATTGTACAAGACCTTTTTCAGCAATTTTCCTTTTCTCCCACATCTAAAACAACATCATTCTGGCAGCCTTCATGCAGTTCAGCAAAAGAAAGGACAGCGTGATGAAAACACTTCTGGATATGTAACCAGTACTTGTAACACATAGTTGTAGCTGCACCTGATGGAGGAATCACTTTCTAAATGAATCTGTTTAACAAAAAAGACACCATATGCTCTCTTAAAATGCAGTATTTCTAGAAACAATAAAATTTGAATAGCGTTCTAAATTCGTATGGAGGGATTGACTCTGTCCCTTTTATTTTTTCCTAGAAAAAATTAGATACCTTTGTACGAAAGTATGGAGAGCAAAAATAGTGAACTAAAATTAGAATTTAGAGCTCAGATTCCCATCTTCATGATGAAATAGATCCAACATAGACAACTTATCTGTACTTCATCTCTCCAAGTATGTTGAAAATAATTTAGCAAAACAGTGTTCAGTAGCTAGAAAAGTTTAAGGTCTGCTACACCAAGGGAGCAGCTTTGCTTACAGACTGATGAAAAGAGAGTAGCAGAGGCATGGCACTTATCTGTAAGTCATTCTGCAACACTAATACTGTGAAAAAAAGTGCTAAACAAATTAAACAGCAAAATACTCACATGTCCCCATGATGTTTGCTAAAGAGGAAAGGGCAAACCAAAAATTGCCCACACACTAAATGATTCCCTGTTTTTACAAGTGTTTAAGAGATTAAATATTTACTCTCCATTTAGGAAAAAAAAAAACAGAAGGAAAAAGGCTAGGCCTAACATTAACAGTGTGGTAGAATGGCAGAGACTATAGAGCAAAACTATTGCGGCCAAGGAACAGATTTCTGCACTAAGTATTTCAGGGGAGTTACTGCAATTAGTGGTTGGACTATGTTAGATTCATTAGAGCACAGCTTCCAGTTTGATTTCATCCGAGAAAATCAGGGCTGCACTCCTCAACCACCCTGCAATACAAACCAAACTGTAGTGGGGCCAGTGGGGGTGAAGTTCCCTTCAAAAGCACAATAATATTTAAACTAAAACATCAATGTAGCCACATCTGCAGTTTCCTCAACAAATTTGAGAGAGTTTATATTACAATGATACCTAAAAGGTAGTCTCTTTCATATGATCTTATCTAAAAGGATGCTTGCAGCAAAACTCAACACAAAGTACAGAAATACTAAAGTTCAAAAAAGTGAGAACTTACAGTGATCTGTGATGATGCAAGCTACCGCAGCAATAATAGAGAGCAGTAGAGCAGCAAGAAGAAAACACGCAAATCTTCCAGCTGAATTGATTGTAAGGATCTCTAAAAGAGAAAGAACAATCACTTTGAAACAAGTCTTGCACAGATGAAAAAGCTGTTAATGAACTATTGAAATGAGCATTTCCAATGTCTGTACATGGAAGAGAAATTGTGCTAAAAGGTAATGCAAAATGGTTAATAATCATTAACATTGAGAACTGCACAGCTGTTGACCAAGTTATTTAATTTTCTTCCCTACTTGCAAGGAAACAAGACATATCATTCTTAATCTGCTCCCCGCAAGCTCATCCCGTGATTCTGGAACATACCTCCTCCTGCCCACTGATGTCCCATCAGTTATTCTCCTCTTTTCCCTTTTGTTTAGAGTTTTACCATGAGCAACAGTTACAAAATAACTAATTCTTGAATTGCAGCATTACTGTATTAAGCATAAAACTTCACCGTTTAAGAGGAGGAAGATGAAAGGCAAAATTTGCCAAGGCCGGTATACATAAAGTCATCTAAAACCAAAGGTATCTGCTTTATAACGGGATTTTGACATTCAAATATCTGTATATCAAACCATTTATTTTCCCAGATTTTTGCAAACATATAGGGGAAAATCTGCTGAATATACATGATACATAATACAACAGAAAACACTGAGCAGTTTCTGTTTAGTTTTTTGCATTGAATATTGACTCAAGAATGATAAATATTCAACTAACCACTGGCTTTCATCTGCATGCAGTTTGTTAGGTTTTCTGTAGGCCTTGGGGAGTCATACCCACACTTAGCAAAGTAAGGAATTATCTGGGGGAAAAGAAGTAGAATAAGTCTAATACACAGTTAAATGGGACTTCTGCACAGATTAATTTCTTTCATGTATTTCATTCTGTACTAAGGTTTGGGCTCCTGCAGGAGTACTGTGTTTCCTAAAACTGTTACCAGGTTTTCTTGAAAGATAGTTTCCTTACAAGTGATGCAAATAACAGAAATTAAGAGGGATTAATGAGATAAGTAAAAAATCTAAGAAAATTCAGTGTAAACATACCAGTTATGTTTGCTTTAAGCTTTATAGCACAGAGACACTCTACAGAACAATAGAGACTTACATTAGCTCCATGAGAAGAGGCTTAATATCTACCAATTTGTAAGTAAAAAAAAAAAATTTAGTAAGAAAAAAATTGTGATATACAGTGCTATGCTTGTGCCTTGTTTGTTAGTCAGAAATCATAAAACTCTTCACATTAATTATATAAAAGCAAATACTCTTTTCACTGAAAATAAATAAAAAAAAAAGTTACCTATATAAAAATGCCAGGGCTCTCATCAGTCCCTGGTATCCTCACAGAAATTCTAGTTTCATTTATCTTAATAATTAAATGAAATCCTGAAGAAGAGGGGGAGGGGGGAAAAGTCAAACATTTTTCACAAAAGGAGTCATTACTAAATTAAATCATATTTAATATTTAATTGCATTTCAAATAGCATTTAATAGGCTGGAAAACTATTATATATTCTTAACATCAGAATTATAGATAGTGCATATATTTATCTTTAAACCTACTAGTCTAATACAACAAAACAGGGTGAATATCTTAGTAGGAATTACAAGCAAGGTGCGTTTCATGTTAGTGAAGCCTAATTAACTAGTTACTATGTATTTTCTTATGTTTTCATGTTCATTGATTAATCTCATTCTGAACAAAATAGTATTGTTTAAAAACATTCTTAAAGAGTGTAATCTCAAAAACTAAAATAACATATTGTAACAGTGGAGCAGAACTCTTCTGAAAGCAACCACAGTTCTTTTAGACCATGTCCTCAGTGTGTGCTGGCCAGCTCTGCTCATTTGACTTCCGTGGAAGCATATACTTCCTGCTGTGCTAACACAGAAAGACAACTTAGAGAACTATGCCCTTCAATTTATTGTGATTTAACAGAAAATAACCTTTGCTTCCATATTTTTTTCAAGAAGTACTTCATACTTTTGATGCTTATAAAGCAGTATTAAATATTCAAGCCCAAGACTGCTGATTGTAAAATTGACTTCTAATTCTGTCTCTATTTTACAAACAGCTATATCTGGATTCCACAAACTTCCTGAGGGTTGAAAAGATTTTAGTTTAAAATGATTAATAACTATGTAAGTGATGAAATGGATTTCTGCTGTAACTGTTCTTGTCATAGGCACCATACACCCTGCAGATGGCACCTTATGACCTAACAGAGTGTTTGTGCTTTTGAAGGGGTAAGTCAGAAGCGTTAGTTACAACAGGGACCCTGAAGTTGTTTGAATTCAGGCACTGTTGCTTGAAAATGTATGTGGTAAAACTAGCTAGCCCATTAAGCCTCCAACAGGTTTAGAAACAGTAATACTTGGTATTAATGACACATCTGCATGCTCAAACCTGCAAGGAATTTGTTTAGTCTACTAAAGGTGCTTTTGTTCATGTCACAGTGCACCAACCAGTAACTAGACTAAATTCATCATCTCAGAGAAACCAAGAAAACTTCTCGATCCCATATTCACGGATTAAAATATGGCATTATCATCTAAATTAACCTGTACAGAATTCTCAAAATTCCCATTTTAAGGCCATGAGTATGATGTA
>NW_010544408.1:14235-19854 GCF_000687285.1 Phaethon lepturus
AGAAGTAGGTCATAGACACTATTCAATATTCAGGCAAATATGATAACATGAAACACTTTTGAAGAGTAATTTTTCCCCCTTCAGTATAATGTCTATATGTGTACATAGCACTTACCCATTTCAATGCAACTTTTGCTGTATTTCAATACATTATCTTGACAGCCTCTATATTTAAATAGATATGTAAAATTTTAGCAAATGCATTATCTGTGTGCATTTTCACTAGTCTATTAGGATTCATTTATGCATATTTTAAGTACAATATATTTTAGAAAGAACAATTCAAAATAGGTACTAGCCTTTTTAGCTCCTGCTAAACAGTGCTTTTGTCTTATCTATCACCACCTCCTCAAACACACACACTCACTCACACAAAACACACTGCACTGACATAATCTTCATAGACCGCTGCCTAAAATGTGATAGTGATGAGTAGGAATCAAGAAAAAAATCCCAGTGGTCTTTCTCATGGCAACAAAATCTCGTTTATCAGCGATTTATCATCTTACTGCAGATTAAAAGAAACAAAAGAAAAGCATCCCGTTATCAGGCTGCTCTGCTTATTATCTATCTCCCAACAATACAAGTCAAAACAAGAAAGTAAGTAAACAGGTATGACCCATTTCAAACTATAGTTAATTCAACCCCATCTAGCTGGGGAACATCCTGTGTGTGGAAGAATACAACGTACACAGCAGCAATGCCTTGATCCTGACCCGAGAAGTCATTACTAAGAAGGATATCCGCTCTCATGGTGGACAGGCATCCTGGAGAACAAGCACCAAACTGGTGAAAGCACCAGTTCTACAGTAACTGAGCAAAATGACCGGAACAACATGTTCTTGTTTAAAGCACCTCTCAACTTACAGGCTGCCTTACAATTTTGGAGAAATAATAAACATTAATCAGGAATATTATTAAGAACTACACTGAAAAACTGTATAGGTAAAAGTGTGAATTCTTTTAAAATTGACAAATTTTTTTAAATTGAAGAAATATTTTTTCCTTTGAAAAACAAAGTAAATGGCAAGCAAACACAGAAACAAAACAAGCATGGGAAAAGCAAAACCAAACCAACCACTGCTAAAGAGCTGGCTGCATTTGAGTTCTCAGCTTTGATGACTGTGTCTATAGGGTGCTAGACAGATTTCAAAACACATTGAAAATAGAAGCCATTTCTGTCCTTATTAAGAAAATATGTGCAATAACATGGATGAAAAAAAATAGTAATATTGTTTAGCAGAGAATGCTTGATAAGTTACCTGGTGTAGTTAGCAAAAGGATTTTGATAGAAAACCCTCTTTTATATTTGCTGGGGGTAGACTGTAAGCATGAAATATTTTGTTTCTGGTTCTACAGGGAATCCAATATAATGGAATTGCCACTAAAATAAAAATGAAGAAAAGCTCACTTCAAGGATTTAATAGAAAGATAGATCGATACAATCCTAATAGGACCAGGTTTAACAGAAGACAATTTCTATAGATTAGTAACTGCTAACAGTTACTTTAAAAGTGCACTTTTTAGGAAACGAGAATGCCATACTCAGAGACAGGAACAAGATATCAAAGGTCAATTATTATGTATATGCACACCTATAGCTTGCAGCCAATATGAAGTAATTACAATTTTAGCCACAGCGAAGGAGCGTTGTCCTCTATCTCTGTCACAGATCATGTATTTCTGGCTTGTGTTACCCCAGCTCTAAGCATCCATCTGAGAACAGAAGAGATGATGTTACGTAAATGAAACGGGCTAATTTTCCCATAGTTTTGTTCTTAGTCTCCCAAAAAACAGGACTCAAATCCCTCTGTCATTAAACATCTGGGGGAAGTATAAAACTGCTATTTTTTCTTTCTTAGGTCCTTTTTTACTAATTCAAATGAGGGGAAATTTTTACTCCATACTTTTTAAATGTCACTTCCCTATTCCCAACCTTCTTCTTCCCAAACTAAAGCAAGTGAAGAAAACAACTACTTAAAAATATTCTTACTCTTTGATTACAAACTGCAGTCTGTCTTCGAAACTTTTCTGTATAATTGCATCAAATACATTGAAAACATTCAACAATTCCTTTGCTGGTTACACAAATCTTTGTGGCTGTCAGTCCTTTGATGCTGGCTAGAAGTAAAGATGACATTTGCTGATCAATAAAAAATAAAAGTTGTTTCACCTCATAGCATATTAAACATAGAAAGCTTCTGTGACAATCATTTTTCTGAAAAAAACAATTTAAGAATTTGCCATGTACTTGATTCTTTGGTCTGTTTATAGAACTAACACCAGAGACTCTAATACCTTTCTCAATTTGTTTTATCCAGTTCATGCCATGCTCATCACTCTAAAGCAAAAAACATCCACGTTATTAAAGCACAAAACATCTAAGTAATACTTTCTGCTTTTCCACTCTCCACTCATTCACAGGTATACTTGCATCATGTGTTTCTACCCATGTCTGTCCTTGCAGCTCTAATAAAGTGATTTTCAGTCTTTTCATTGCAGACCTAAAAACATCCTACTGAAGGCAGAAAAATCCTATATAAAATATCTTACATTCTAACAAGTGTGGTCCCAGATCTGGGAACCAGAATTCATAATTCTGCTGGGGAAAAGTGGACTCTGAAGGTTCATAGGATATTACAGTGTCTCACCCTCTCCATGTCCACAGGCTATAAGCTACCTTTATATCCCCTGGACTCCACAAATAACACCTACCTTCTCTTTTGTCAGAGTATCAGTAAGATACTCTCCTCCCTAGATTCCAAACATTTTTTCCCAGCTTGTATTTAGCTTTGACATCCATTGCTTTTGTTTCTAACATAAAGAAAGGTTTGATGCCCAAAAGCTTGGATATTTTTTCTCAACATAGTACTTTTGCCTACAAACCCTGTCGTGTCCATGGTTCCCAATGGCATAGTATCTTGTGTATTTATCACTGCAACGATGTCATTAATAAATCAACATCTTTACTGAACATGTATTTGCTCCTTAGAGGGGCTGGCTGCATTCACTGCAACGATGCACTCAAAGCCACAAAGCCAGTTAATAGATTGGTCAACCCAGGAGACAACACCTCTATTGATCTGGAAGCATGTCAGTTTATAGAAACCATCTCTTCAGAGCAATTACCTATCTTAAACCTTGAGGGCTAAATTGAAAGGGAGTAGGGTACCTTTTATCTGCTCTTGCCACTTTTCTGTCATTACCCTCTGCAGTTCATTTTCTTATTCTCCTTAAGATTTCCACCAGCCACCATGACAATAAACTTACCACCTGTGCTGAGGCTCCAACTTATATTTATTAAATAGGACTGAAATAATGTTTCAACTTCTTTTTCAACCAACACAGCACTGAGATTATGAAGACGTGCTGGCGTGATGCTGCGCCACTTTCTCAGCTCAGGAGCAGAACTTTGTGAAGAAATATAGCCAAGAATTAAAATAGGCTGATCAGAGCTAACATATGCCCATCTGTCCATCAGTCTCTGGACAGCATGTTTACC
The DNA here is from genome assembly GCF_000687285.1 of Phaethon lepturus. Taxonomy (NCBI): domain Eukaryota; kingdom Metazoa; phylum Chordata; class Aves; order Phaethontiformes; family Phaethontidae; genus Phaethon; species Phaethon lepturus. The sequence goes on from NW_010544408.1 coordinate 17,738, forward strand.
TGGGGGGGGGATAAAAAAAAAAAATCACACTTTGAATTTTGAATTGCAGTATCAGTTTATGAATAACAAAGCCATTCTTCTCCCATGCACTCAGAAAAACCTCCTTCTAGAAATCACAGAATGAAGAAGCTGATGTTTACTCCCTTTCTTGTTTAGCTAGATGAAAACTATTTGTCTCAAACTGCAGTGACTGATGAAAATCAAAACAGGTATGATATAAGCAGATAGAGTCATAATACTAGCATAAATTTGTAGATTACATGTTTGTGTGGTATTTTCTGTACCAGTACATACATCTCTTTCATTATATGTAAGGTGAAATTTTTTCTTGTAAAAGAAACTAAGCCATACTTTTTACAAGTATGCAAAATGCGTACTTTGCAAAATGCAATAGCCCTGGGACTCAGGAACTAATCCTGTGTCTCTAGCAACACATTAAGTGGAAACAAAATGTCAGAATTCCAGTTCCTTTGGAGCGACCAGAAATTATGCAACAAACATGAAACTCCTCTCCTGTAGAACTGAGCAATACCCTTTATCCTAAGAGTTTGTCAGGGAGGAGTTGGGAGGCAACTAGAAATCCATCTGAGAAGGGAAGTAAGTTCCTGGGAACATTGAGATGCAGAAGACAAATTTAACTGGAATCTGTTTTATCAGGGAGAGAGCAAGAAAGAGAGGGAAAATTTTAAAAAGGATGGCGCAACACATTTTCTAGGTATGTAAAGAAAGTATGCCACTTTTAGTTTATTTTAGCAATCACAAATTGGAAACTGGATTTTTTTTAAATGTTCTATTCATACGTACCTGATTTTTAAGCCACACAAAATGGACTGTAAGAAAGAAAAGTAGTGTTATTTTTTAAATGCACAAATTGAGTAGTCATATCTACAAAAAAACAGTATTCTCTGTGATCTTTAGTATTTTCAAAATTGCAGCTTTAAAGAAATAATATAAATTTGAAGCCAGAAATCACACTCAGTTTCCTCATGCACATACCAACAGAAAAGAAAAATCCATATCGTTTGATGTTTCGGGTTTTTTTGTTTGGGGGGGGATGTTTATGGTGGCTTTTTTTTGCTAAAGGCACAATAACTTAGTTTTCTTTCATAAAGTGACATTAAGTTATTGTTAAATTAATTTCCAGCGAATTCCTGAGCCAGAAGTATACGAGCGTGCTCACAGATAACAAATAATCCAGAGGAGAATAAAGGAACAAGATCACTACAAATAGCACAAGCCGTAGTCACCACTCAGCAGTCACATAGCTTCTGGATAGCTTTTTTTTTTTTTTTTTTTTTTTAAATTGTGCTTAGTGGCTTCCCCACAGAACCTAAAAGAACAAAGGTTGCCCTAGCTTCTTATTCAAACCCTTGAGACTGCAAATAAGGCAGACATCTTGCAAAATAGACTATTAATTTATTCCATATTTGTGTAATACTTATCAAAAACATACCTGGACCGTCAGGACAGGTCATAAGAAAGGAAGAATGTAGCAAAACTTTTGGACATTTTATGTATGAAGGGATCTTTTCCTGTAATAGGTAGGAGTTACTGCTTTGGCTCTACACCACCATCCTATTCTTCAGAAAAGAGCTGACAGCCTTCTTTTTAAAAGACAGATTATCATGTTTAAAGCACTGATTACTATCAACATTTGAGACTTGTTCATTTTGGAGTCAAATATTATTGAGTGAGAGGCTATCTTGATAATACCTGTACTGACTTTGAACTCAGCAAGTTTCCTTCTTCACCACAAATCCTTTGGGACAAATGTATTCTTGCTAAGGTGAGTGGCTTCTGCTCACAATAATCTTAAAGGAAAGAAACCTGACTAGTAAAGTTGAGCATAGCAGCTATGGATTCAAGCCATTATCCCATACAGGAATAGAAGTCACCCAACTGTAGTCACCATCTGTAGCCACAGTAGCATCTACTTTCCTTCTAATGCATGAAGAATCAGTTTCTCTTGATGTCTTCAAGTCAGTGTAAGAAACTGTTCATTTGCCTTTGATGCAGAATAGACAGGAAAAAGAGGAAGGTGGATGATTACCCCTTCTTATACCTTACCAGTTTAGCTTGTCCACCACCACTACAGCTGCTCAGCATCAAATTCAGCA
>NW_010544408.1:19885-26969 GCF_000687285.1 Phaethon lepturus
CATCTCCATTGATAAAAATGATACAATCTCTTCAGTCTAGGTAGAATTACTTTTTCTTCCCCAAACCAATTTCACTACGAATCATTCACAGTCTAAGCTGTGTGCCGAGACCTTTAATTATCCTTTTTCTTCCTCACAGGCAATTTATACCTCAGTGCTTTCCCCCATCCACACGCCGTCACTCCCATTAGAAAATTTTCAAAGCTCCACAAGAAAAACCTAATGCATTTAGGCTGAAAGTCAGTAAATGCAGACGTAACTAACTTACAATATGGAGGCAAGCATACAGGTGACAGCACAACACAGAACCAGATGTCCACTCCCTTAACACTTAACACCGCTATAACTCTCCTTAAACCTTGCTCAACAGGAAATTGGATAGACAAAATGGAATAACTTAATGAATTGCAGATTAAAAATGGGTACGTGTTATTGCATGCTGTACTCCACTGCTTTCTGCATCAGCACTATTAGCTTTCAGAGAAGGCAGCAAAAGGGTAAAACTTTTTAATCTTAACATTTTTTCCAACCTTAATCTATCCTTGTATTAGGTGAAAATAATGGACTGATAATCAGCCTTACTTCCTCGAAGATCCGATCTTTTACATATATTATTTCCCTCCTTTCACAAATACAGGTGTGGGGTTTTTTTAAACTTTGATGTTTAAGTTAGAATATTTGGGTCTGTGTACCAGGCAGATGGTGCAATGATAAAACCCTAAAAGACAAAATTTAATGTCAAGTGGTTGAAAGTCATCTCAGCCTGATTGTTAAAACCTCTGTATTTCCCACTTTTTTAAACAATGACCACAAATTAATGTTTTGCAGTTAATACCTTTATGAGGTATTAAAACCCCTTAAAGATTGTTATTTTCTGGTTCATATTTTTGTTAGATTAACAATGGTTGAAGTCAAAACTCTTCCCTCTCATCCTCCATGAATTCCTTAGTGAATTAGGAAGCTGTAAAGAAAATATTCTCAGTCCTCCTCTGAAGGCATTAGACTTCTTGAATCTTAATCACAGCTTTTACTTCAAGTTTTTTGGTTTGCTCTCCAGGTTTTTGAGCAGAAGACAATACATAACGCAACAAATGCTTCTTTCGCCTCACCACTGCTTATACGCTTTGCTTCTGCAACGGTCTTTTTGTCAATGACTCTCTAAAGCAAAATCAGGCCATACGTCTTTTCAACTAAAACTGAGCAGAAAGACCATCACATCAAACGCTTATTAGCATCTCCTAAGTGGTTGCTTTACTCATTTTTCATGCACTATTTTTAACATTTCTCTGTTAAGGAATGTTCACCTCCCAGTGATCAGATATGTTTCTATTAATACAGTTATGGAAACTAAGCACATTTTATATTACTTGCTTTACCACTGACCATAAATAAAGCTTTCCATTAAGGCTTTCTCTTCTAGCCATCAACATTTTGATTCTCATGTTGATGAAATAAATTATATTTAATTAATATAATTTTAACTAACTTTAATTTATATTAAATATAAGCTATTCCAGTGTAAAAAGAGATGTAACAAAAAAATTCACACCTTGACTTCAACGCTGTGACATAAACATTCATATCATTCACATGACAGCCCATTGGTTGAATAAGGCAGAGAAAGACAACTTACACTGTTTAATTTACTTTGATATTGCTTTCAGTTTTACAGCCAAATACTGTGCTAACTCTAAAACCTTTATCTTCCAGTACAACAGTGTAATAAAGTATTCTTCAGAATTTTGTAATCTAGCCATTGAAGCAGGAATATTACTGGATTCCTATAAAACTAAGAGTGCCACTTGTTCAACTTGCTTATTCAAGGTATAAGCATAAGTAAGTTTACTAACACTTTCTAAACATACCCTTCTGCATATAAGTCCTATTCTCTAACAGGACTAAAGTTAGCAGGGCAGCAGCTGGTATTGCTTACAAAAATCACCCATCTCTATTATAATGCATATCTTGAATTGCATGGTGACTGCCAATGACATTTGTTTTTACATGCAGTTATACCTTCAACTATTTAGTGAAAAGTGAAACATCAACTTCTGTTCTCAATTGAAACACAAATTCAAGGATGCAAACTTACTCCTAAGAGCAAAAGTTAGTCATAATGCATTTAATGAAACGCACTAACATGTAATTTTGAGTGTCTCTTTAAAAGGAGATTACATTACAAAATTAAGATAAAAGCACTATTATATTTTACGTCTATATGTAATTTTCATCATAAAGGATTTTAAAGTGCTTTAAAGAAATTTTTAGATACTACAGCCACATTTAAGGTTTAATAGATGACAAAAACAACTATTAACCGTACTTTGTGAAAGCTATTATTATCCATTTTGTGAGAACAATAGAGAAAAAACAGGATTAACTGGTTTAGAAATAAAAGGATGCTATTTATTTTGAAGTTTACATGGTCACTGTCACAGTATTTGAGCAGTTTACTAAGAACAGCTTAGGGAACATATTCATTAATATTTAAGCCCCAAGTACAAATGAAGAATTGAGGGAGAGACACCGAGCAACGTTCTCGAAAGGAGACTTGCTCAAGATCAAAGACCTCAAAATGTACGTAGAAACAAATCCTAAAGCTCAAGTTTTCCCCTGTATCCCGATTTATGCCATAGCGTAGTAGGATACCTATGAAAGATCAGTAACAAATAGGTCCATGCTGTATATGGTCACCATGCCAAGATTCAAATAATTAAGCACAGAAGCTTAAATTGTGTATGATCAGGTCAACAACACAATACATCAACCACATATAGGCGTTGCGTGTACACACATATGTCCAATATTTATTTTTAGCCCTCATGATTATACTTATTCTGGTTACACAAGGGTATTTTTTGAGCATGTCTCATGGAAATTTATTACCGAATGCCTTATATTTTTCCTCTGCTGTCAGCATGGCTAAAGAGAGGTGGGTGCTTTCTTGTTGTACACTTACAGGTAGGATTGACTCAACAAGATGGGAGCCCTGCCTGCATGCTGATTTGGGACATCCAAACATGGCAGTTCTAGAAAATGGACACTGAAAGAAATAATGGACACTCTGTTAAAAAAAATAAAATAAATCAGTGTGCAGCGGGAGACTGCATGACAGGAGATGGGGGATGACAGTACTGGAGAAAAGCAACAGAAAACAACTAAAAAGATTTAGATGGTAGTGATGGGACAAAGTGGTAGAAAAGATCAGATGCTTTCTTCCCAAGCCAAAGATAGAAAGGCTGATCCTCTGAGTAGCCAAGGATAAGGCAGCATCACTGATTTGTAAAAATTGACAACAAACCCATGAAATACTAGACACCTGCAGGAGGAGCCCTTGCAATGAAATGGGAAACTCCTGTTTTTTCACATTCAAAACTAGCACAAAACTCTGCCTGGGTTCATTCAGTCTGCCCCTGCTTAACTGCTGAAATTACTCCTTCATAAAACTTTTTTAAGTCAACTTATCAACAAAGGAGAAGTCATTGGGCATCAGGAAGTAGAAACATAGAAGAGCTGGGGGGAAACTCCTAGAGTCCTAGGCAGACAATTCTTTCATGAGGGAATGGCTCTTTGACCAGGGGATTGTGATAACTATTTCTAATTGCCCTTACCATAATTGCTGGACACTTTTAATTACATGGTTGGTGGACTGTATAATGAAATTAAAATAATTTAAACTTTTAAAGGTTTTTGAACATGACAACTGATTTTTAATACTTAAATATAACTATTGTGCTACACTACACAGAAGTTCACCACAAAGATTTTTTTTCTTGCTGTCATCAAGGTGCTGCAAAAATACCCATAACTGTGAAAACCTCTGTAGTTCACAAACATTTATTTAAAAGACACAGAAAAACGCCACATGCAAAAAGCATGCATTGCACTTCTAGAATATTCACTGTTTTCTCTCCAGTTAGATTTTATAGCCTTGTACAGGAAACATGGGATTAAAGTGGAAAAATTAAGATGTGTGGGATTTTAAAAGATTCATATGAAATCTTGTAGTTCACTTCTACAAGGAGTGAATTAAGGAATTTGCATCTTCATTTGAACAGCCAAACATCAACGGGCACAACTTCAGGAACTGAAGTTTGGCTTTCCAGACTGAAGTCTTCCCTTGCATACAATACAAAAAGTTTAAATTTAAAGACCAGCTAGAAAAAAGTGGCAGAATTTTTAATTACTATTTGCTTAATGTGAGAAGGGAAGAATAAATATGATTATCATGACTTTCAAAAGTGGCTTATGATTTTTTTTTGTTTTTGCCTAAGGTGACAGATTCTGAATTAATCTCTAGAAAACATTCCACTCAAATTGAACTTCCACTAGCTAACCTTAAAAACACAGCAACTGCAAAGCATCAGCCTTGATTTTAAGGCTTCATTAAGGACTTAGATTTAACTGCTGCTTTGCACATTTAGTAACAGATGCTCATGACATTTGGTGCTCTGCTAAACAGAACAGTAATATTTAAAAATCAATTCTATTTTCTTTTATAGTGCTCTCAAGTTATTCATAGATGAAGGCACTTTCTTGTAGAAACGAGAGTAGAAATTAGTACAAGTTGTTAGTATTAGATGGAAGAAAGAAAATGTAGCAAAACTGGAGCAGGTTAAATTATAGAAAATCCTGAATAGTGGCTAAGCCTAGTGTATTCATATAGATAATACAGCAAACTCACTTTTAATTTGATTCCTGTCTACTTCAGTCAGAGTTTTTGTAGCCTGTAGCTTAGAAAAGATAATGCCCTACTTTTGTTTAAGTTTCTGACACTGAAGATAATCCTGATTTATGCTAATCTATTTTCAAGAATTAGGACCACAGAATTTTAGCATGTGGACCCATCCATTAGTCTTTAGTGGGTTTGGTTCTTTTCTGTTTTTCTACATTGTTTTGTTCCTGAGAAATATGTATTCATTAATTCACTTTCTCCTGTTGTGACTGTATTTACAGTGTCTCTAATAATTAACCTGTTATTTCTGTGGCAAAACATAAATGAAAGTTATGCCCTTTATGCAATAATTCATTTTTTTCTTTTGTCTTTGAACTATATCCTCAAGCATAAATGTTTCTATGCATTTTTTCCTAGTAAAATATTTAAAATTTCACTGTAGAACATCTTGTCATCAACCTCTAAAAAACAGGTTAATAGAAAGTATGCACCACTGACTGCCCAAAAAGAAAATAAATCTGTAGGGAAGAAATTCTATGAAGAGACAAAGTTGTTTAATACATCTCCTCTTTCACAATTATTTCAAACTTTGATGAAGATCTTAAAAATTAAGCTGAAAAGACCTTTGAGAAAATAAATCTTCTACCCATCATGAGTCCAGAGCCGATTGTTCATTTCTATGTGAACACATTATAGTCAATACAAGTTAGTACCTTTGATATTCCCATAATTGATCTACCCAAGCAGTACTGGGTAAACAAATTATAGTCATCCATGCAAACGTAAGGGCTCTACTTTCCCAAAAACATAACTTAAACATACTGTGACACAAACAATACTGATACTAAAGTTTCACTAATCTTTGTGCTAATTCATGGGTTGGTTTATTGTCTTTCCAAGAGTTTTGATATAGCATGAATCAAGAATCCATCCTGCTCTCCCACTTCTCTCTGACAGAAAAACAAAACACCAGTTGCCGTAAGACGCTAATTGTCAACTCTAGAGACTGGTGCTTGGGAGTCTGTTCCATGTGAGGGTCAGGGTTGCACACAAGCAATTCAGCCTGCACTGCTAGGTCTTACATCAGACATTTTATGGGCAGAACTCATTGAAATTGAAGGAATCAACAAAAAATACTTATTGATTCTTATTAATGTCATCAGAGTGCTTAAGAGCTCTAGCAGGACTAGGATTCCACTGCAGCCGGTGCTATACAATCCAAGATCAAAACCCCACTATTCATTGAAAAGAAATAGAATAGTTCTTAAATATATATACATTCATTCATACATATATATTTTTTGTATATTCCTGTACACATTGAATGTGTATTTTCTATAGACTTTTTATTTGCTTACTGAATAAAAGCATTGAAGGTGTACAAAATTATTTAATCACTGCAAACACCCATCAGCTTGGTTTCAAGCATTCTTAATGACTACGAAGATTAAAGACCACTTACATCAACTACACATTTACTCAGTTCCACAGGGGACAATTACTCTTTTCTATTAATGAATAATAATTCATTATTCAGAAGTTCATAGTTTGGTGCCTAAGTATGAATAACCAACCACCCAGAGACTCCATTATTTTCTGCTTATCTAACTAAGAGCAAAAACATTAACAAGCAATTATCTCAGAAAATTATTAATCCTCCAATATATTCCAAACAGAGCTATAAGGAAGGACTTAGGAAAATAATCAGCATCTACAAGCAATATCAAGATACTGTAGTAGAGACTATTGTCATTACAAGATGTCTGCAGAAAGTGTAAGTTCTCACAGCTATCTTGATTAGTCTTCATTATATCACCATGATTCTACCATAAGCGTTCTGAATGGGAAAACAAGACTCTTGGGTTCATCCTCCAGCAGCCCTGATGCTTCATGCAATACTGATCCTTGGCCATTTCCCAAGGAATTTTATGGGATCTCCTCCCCACCGCCACCTTTTAATGCCGTTTGGTCTGTTCTGAACATGCGCTGCAGTAAGATGTACTGAAGATACTTAAAGCCAATAGGAAAGTAAGTTCTATGACAGTTACCAAGTTAAAAATACCCTGTGGTATTTTTAGTACTTCTGGCTACCCAGTGGGGTACTGTTGAGAATTGTTGTCGAACACACACTTACGCGTGATGACTACTAAAAATGACTAGTCGTCATTGCCGAGGTGATGAGTCAGCTAACAGAGGCTGACCCGGTGGGACACCTCGGTTGTACTATTTCCTCACTTTCAAACCAACGTGTTTCAAGCCTTACACGGGTAAGGATCGCAATTAATGACTTGAACTGCAAATTCCAGCTCAAACTTACACCCGCGGCCCTCGGACACTGCGCCCACAGGCCGGCACGGCAAACGCCGCCAAGCAGCGACCGGCGACGAGCAGCGGGGGCGGGCGGAGCGC
>NW_010544409.1:0-9434 GCF_000687285.1 Phaethon lepturus
ACCTTAATGATTCTGTGATTCTGTGACCCTGAGCTGCAAACAGGCACTGGACTTACCACTATCTATTTGCCCTATTCTTTTGCATTTCTGCAAGCATTCTCCATTGGACACCATTGAAAACAGAATACTGGACTAGATTAACTACTAATCTCCTGCTGTACTGTTTGATACTTACATATTCTTAATTGCACTGCAGGGAAAATGGGGAGAGCAACTAAATTAGTGGCTAGTTGGCATTTCCACCTCTCCACAAAGAGACCTGGCATCTACTCAGAACAACAAAATATTTTCCAACATAACCAAATGTGGAGGAAGTAATTTCCAATCCTCTTCCAGTCAAATCCCATCCTTTGGCCAACTTTTTGATCACAGCCTCAGCATTTGGCCTATCTCAGTGAAGAATTTCCTCTCTACTTTATCAGCTTGCTCAACCAGGATGACCACAACTCTTCGGAAACTCCTGTACAGACAGAAAATGCCCAACACTTCAACATTAAAGAGGCTCCACTGTTGAACAGACTCTTGAAATTTATCTGCAGGCCAGGTTACCATATCCAGCTAGGCTTGTGCCAACATACAAGGAATGAGAAATGATCCAAAAGCTGCAAAAAGGTTACCCTTGACAGCTATAGCCAGGCTAGCCTTCACATCTGTAACTCGCGTTGAGGAGACTCTGAAAAGAATGAATTGTTCTGGAAGAAGCTGGATAAATCATGTTTTAAATTATTTTTTGTGGGAAGGGAGCCCTTTAGTCTATTAACAAATGGCTTGCAAACTGACCCTGTATTCTATTTATGTATTAGCTGAATAGTTTAATGCATTTCAGCTTTTTGTGAGTTGTTCCAAAACAGTCTGTCAATGGTTACATGAGTCATAGGTCGTTGCTTCTGAGAGCTGATTGGGTGACTGCAGTTTTTAATAAGGAGACAAAATGTGAAAAATAGCACCCAGAGAATAAAACACTTAAAAAGGTCTGTGCCAAAAGATTAATCAATTATGGTGAAATGCTTTAGTTTGGAGAGTTACAGCCTTTTACACTGCCTGAGCACTCAAAACATATGGGTGACATGACCTGCAAATAACGGTTAGCTGGATTCACCACTTTATTTTGAGCTGTTTCATACTCTACAGGCATATCTGTTTTATATGACTTGGGTCAAAACATAAAGCGTGTTTCTTACAAAACCAATTTTTCATTTATTCTAAGCTGTTAATACCAGACAGTAAATGTATGGCTTTGACTGCAGTTGATCTCAGTTGCTTCTCCTTGCTTCTCATCCAATGAAGAGAGGCTGCATAAGCAGCCTAAGTTTAAGAAACACAGAAGTCCTCTTGCAGAACCACACTCCTCTAACTGCTGGTATACGAGTATGGACAATGTGTCACTCCTGCCTCAGGCAGCATCTTCTGCCATGCCTTGGATTTCCCTCTGATGAGCCCTAGAGGTACTCACCCGCCACACAACAGGTGACTCAATACAGGAATCTCCCTCCTGGGGCCTACTTTATGAAACCAACACAAAACAAGCTACTCCTTTTCACTCCATCAGGTACAAAATAGCTCTTCAGGAGCCCCATCTCCTTTGTGTTACCACATACTGCTTGGAGTTGCCTGTCCTTTCCCTATCCTTGCCAGCTGGATGGGGCTCTGAGCAACCTGGTCTCCTTGAAGATGTCCCCATTCATTGCAGGACTAGATGACCTTAAAAGGTCCCTTCTAACCCAAAGATTCTATGATTCCTGCCTTTGACTCAAAGGGTATGGCTTTGCAATGTTTCAAGGATCTGTTCCCCAGAGCAGTTTTGCTGTCAGTGCAGGCAGTGAGTCTCCTAGATCATCTGCAAGCCCTGCCACAGGCTGCCCTCAGGATCACAGCCACCCCAAACACTCCCACTTAGCATCTGCAATGGTCACAGTTTGTCCCCAGGTTGCCCCCATGAGCCATGTGCCCACTTTGGAAGTTTTCAGCCACAGTGCTTAAGCCATTTTTCCTGACAGCCCTATTGATCCTATTCCTTGAGCATCCTACCTTCAATACTTTCCGTCCTTGTGCCAGGGCTTTAGCTTGCAGGTACGTGGTTGTTACGAGCCCTTTCCTCCTGTGCACCATGAGGACATTTTTCCAACAGCTCTTCCCACCTGGCAGTAGGCTGCAGCCACTCAGTAATGATTCAGGTTGACTACTACAATGGGGGCATCTATGTTAGACGTAGACATCCATCTAATCACCAATGTCAGATGAGATTAAGCCCTTCCTAGTTTCTAAACTCTTGAGTAAAGCCGTGCTTCCTGAAGGCCAAAGCAAGCACAGAGGATATACAGCCTGAGGCTCCAGGGCTTTTCTCCATATCACCAAAGCAATCATTCATAAATCGTTATCTTAAAACCAGCAATGGGTTTTAAATCCCCATTCAAATGCTAAATACTCAGTGTTTTGGCTTAAAGATTCAGTTCTTTGGCTTCTAAGCCATTAAAAATCCTCTCTTTTAAATTTCCTTCACAATTTTTGAGGACCTATAAACTTTTTGGGGTTTATTTTAAATTTAAAGTAACTGGATTCTCATTAAATTCTCCCTGGGACTTTTAAGAAAAACGCCAAACATCTCAACAGCAATCACTCTTGAGAAGCAGTTACTCTGCCTTTCAGTGGCATTTAACTCTTACATAAATCACAGCGTTTGAACTGATTCTTTGACTCACTATTAGTGATTCTAGAACAAAAAACAGAAATGTAATTGAAATTTAGGCCAAATCCACTACAGACCGAAGGAAATGGTTGTGAGATCACTTGCACCACAGCAAGGATCCCTGGGGCAGGCAGTGGGAAGGATGCTTTTAAGTGCAGTTAGAAACAAAGTCAGTTATACTGTCTGTCAAATTTATCACTTTATTTACAACCATACCTGGACTAAACTTTTTTTTTTTTAAGTGGCTAGTTGATTTTTAGTACCTGTATTGTTGGGAGCTGAATTTGAAACATGAGGAAAGAAAAGTGGTCAGCACTTCCTGAAATAAGTCTATTTTTGAATAAGAGCAGGAGGAGACAACCTCATTATCCGTTCAGATCATTCATCTTCCACAGAACCTGGGGTCTTTCATGATTCCTGCCAGTTGTATGTCACACGTTTGGGACAAACCTTCCCTTTTGATTTGTGAAAAAAACGCTGGGAAAGACTCTCCTACAATCTCTTCCCATGCCATTTCACACTGTAAGACTTCGTATCCTCCTACATTAACTGGGATGTGCATGCGCATACATGAGAGAAAATGCTGTGTGATTTTTTTGTGTTCACTGCTTTCAGAATACTCTGCAGCTCTAAAAAACACGTGCACCAAAGTGATTTTAACTTTTAAAGGGCCTTTTATTTAGGACTATTAAGTCACCTGGTATCTGAATGAAGGAGCAGGCCACCCAGTTCCTCAAACAGTAGATATCTAATTAGGCAGTGGTTGTCCACATACATTGGACAGAGAGAGAATTTGGATCTCCATTTGCCCTGAAAGCATCTGCTAGGTGCAAGAACTGAGACCAGGAGCTGACCTGACTTCCTGCTCCCCAGATCATGAGCTGCCTGCAGGCCAAAAAGACAAAACTTCAGAGCACCTTATCTGAAGGGCTGGTAGCTGCTCCCTTAGAGCAGTTTTCCAACTGTTTTGTATTGTCACAGGAAGACAAGATGGCTAGAGCTAACATCAACTCAGTTGATGCAGTATCCTGGTGAACCCTGGGAGCTGCTCAGCAATGGCTTGTTTCTGGCAACGGACGGTGACAGGACAAAGTGAAGGATGAGCCAGATGCATGTAGGGTGTATGGTCAAACGCCGCGTCTAGCAAATCTGTGGGTTATAAAAATTAAGCCAACCACCCAAACTGCTTTTTTTTTACATGGACTTGCACCTATTCCTCTTTGAGCCTGTCAGTGGATGGATTTATTTAATGGGCTAACACATGGGCACTCTTCCTAGGTCATATTACCACAGTCAAAGTGTTATGGTGCTAGGCACAGCAGGCTTATCTAAGGAGAACATCATGGAGAAGTTATACTACTTGGAGGATTCCTAAATCAAATATACCACAGATCAGTGCTCCTTTGGGATTGATGGGCCACAGATGAAAAGAGTTTATCATCACCCCTACGTTGGAGGATCTTCCCCCAGAAATCCTCCAAGGTTACGCTGAAACCTTCTTTGGGCCACCAGAACAGCTTTACAAGGACTTGGGGTCACATCACTGTGTACTTCACCTTTTGCTCTATATTTAAGTAGAAGAAATGAGTGGCTTAGTTTAGCCACCTTTGTAGGAATGTTTTGAAATTTCCATGTTTTCGCCTTAAATCCATTTTCCTATTGTACCTTAGTACTCATTTTTATTAAGAACTTTGTTTTATTTTTGAGTCAAAAGTTCATATCCCTGGAGGTAGATTGCATAATTGTGAAATCATAGAGACCAGAGAAACAATCCCATAAGTACTCCCCAGGGCATAACCAACATGGAAACTGAAAAAAATGTTCTCCCAAGGCTGGTGCCTCCCAGATATAGCCTTCAGTGTTCTGTCAGCTTCTGTCTTGTACATAAACCATAAGACACATGGCCTCTTTGCATCATTATTTTGCAGCTGCTTTTATTACTCCAGCATTGACACTGGAACTTGAAATGCAGGCTGGAAGTAAAAACTTTCAGAGTTGCTGAAAAAAATGATGGTTGACCTGCCTTTCTCAGGCTCATAATTTTTTCTTTATTCTATAATTGGTCTTCAACCTGTTCAAAATTACCAAAAAGTAAAAACTTACCTGCCATGACCCAGGGAGAGCAGGAACAGCTTGAACAGTGCCAAGGAGTTGAGTAATCTTTTGTTTTCAGAGGGATTCTGTCTTTTCTATAGTGTGGTCCAGTCTAACACATGCATGAAAGGTGGGGGGGACACACGACGTCTTTTACGTGCCTAGAAAGATGAATACAACTCACCCAGTCACCTTCCTCCCCCTCAAATAATTTTATCTAAGCTGACATTTTCCATATACGTAGCAGAAAGCAGCTGGATGACTCTGCCCAGACTTCTTTGTCCTGAGTCTGTCGGTGGTGAATACTCAGGGGGAAGAGAGAAGGCTCAGGTGGTGCAGGTCAGGCCAGCTGAGCCATTAGAAATAAGTCTATGGGCAAGAAGAGGATCTCCTGGCCCCAGACCCTGCAGGATCAGCACAGGCTGAGAACTTGCTGGCCTTCTTCATTGCAGGGTCCTTCTGCCATGCCTTGTGCTGGGGAGGGACCTGATGGCTGGCCAGTGCAACTGGTGGCAGCCACCTTGGCGGAAGGCCCACTGTGAGAATCACTCTGGCTGCCATGCAAAAACCCCTGAGACATAAACACCTTTCTCCCCACAGCACAGCACCTTTAAAAAAAAAAAAAAGAAAGAAAAGCTGTTTGCATAATTTTGGCAGGCTAATTTTTTTTTTATAATTCTGCATAGCATTATTTATTTCTTTTACTCCACCCTCAGACTGGAATTACGCTTTTATTTCATGTTTCTCTATGCTTCTAGTGGCCTTTGGCCATGTACTCCACAAAGTTGTAATGATGGCTATAAATACCGAACTTTTTTTGTTATATATATATATATAGAATAATTTGGCTTCCCATGCCAGAAGCCAGAGCCTGCCCCCAAGGTACCTTTGCTAAGGTGAAAAACCCCGCTCCCTTCCCACCCCAGGCTGCTCGATTTCAAAACCTCCCCAAACATGAGTAGGGGAAGCTCTTTGATACATCCCATCTATTTGCCACAGTGATCCGTCTTGTGGCAAAGTAAACACAAGAAGATGTCAAGATGTCCGGCTTTCTCTGGTTAGCATTATTCACAGTAGATACGGTGTTTTCATGAGGGGGTGAAAAGACTTTAAAGCAAAAGGTAGACTCTAATTGAGAAAGGTTGGAGGGTTATTTAGATATATATCAGTTTAAAGCTTTTGCTGTAACATTGTGATGTCAGCTTGGGTTAAACCTTTAAGATTGAGACTGGATATAATAGGGATAGTCCATCACGGGGAATGGGGTTTCCAGAGATCTGTAAGGTTAATCTAAATTATCCCGGAGATTAGCCCTGAGACAGTGAACGGTTCCACAAACATCACCACTGCTGTCCCAAGCAGCCATGTGATACCTTCAAACCTTGGTTAGCATTTTCAAGGAGACTAATCCTGAGCTCGCCCGTGAGGAGAGGACATAATTTTGTAGGTGAGGCTGTCACTCCCTCTCAGGGTGAGTTATGGGGCTGGGCTGGCAGTGGAACAGGAGCATACAAGTTACAGGTCAGCTCTTCAAAGACTGTCAGCTCAAGCAAATCCACTCTGCAAATTTAAAGCTCTTCACCCTGAAGTGTCAGGCAATTTATTCTGTTTTAGAAGAGAAATAAGCTGTGACCCTGTTTCTTATATTTCTAGCTACTATCTTTGACTTATTGTAGTCATCATTCAACCCCTTTGTGAGAGGTATGTAGCACTGGTGACATGGAAAAGTTCCCAGAAAGCTTTTCAGTACTTTCTGCAAGTCCAGAAGAAAGATGCTAAACTACCTGCTTTTGGACATCAGAAAGTGCCGTTTGCTCTCTGGGGAGATTTGCTATACAGATTTAATTCAGGGAGGCTTTTTTTAAATTCACTTTGTATGCTGCTGTTGAACATATGTACCCGAGAAATGACTGAGCACCATGACTATAAGTAACATCAGTGTATGTCATTGCCCCTCTCCGTGCACCCACAGTCCTACACACTCACCTGATACCTGCAGTTTTCTTAGTCCAACATAAACATCGAGTTTTCACTTTTTGTCCCTAACTTGTTTTCTAAATTACATAAGGAAAACCTGCATATACTTTAGGCTCCAGTTGTGCAAATGTTTGCTTCAGTGCAGTTTTAAGGGACACGGTTGATTCCCATTGCTAGAAAGCAGATTTAAATAGAAGAGTGGACATAAATAAGCTTGTAATAAATTACAACTGAAAGTATGTAGGGATTAAAATGACAAGGACAATATGAAATTACACAGTGAATACAGCTAAACATTAATTAAACATTCAAATAATACCAGATCAACAGTTACTTTCAAAATCATGTTTCGTTGATTATAAGCACTATCTCAGGAGGAAAACTAACATAAAGTAAGAACTGAAATAAAAAAAGAGAAATAATTCAAATAAAAATAATGTGTCATTATGGAAGGGTTTTGGAGCCAAGGATCAGTGCAGATGTTCCAATTATTTTTACTTAATTGCATTTTTAAAGAGGTGGAAAAGGAATAAGTGATGCATTAAAATTCAGGTAATATTAAATATAAGAAGATTAAAAATCTCCCTGAAGCCAGTAGATTTTTATTTCAAGGGCCTACAACTACAGAAAACTAGAGGCACACATAACAAAAGCCATTTTGGTTGCATTAAGTCTCATCAAACTTTCTTGTTCAAAATGTAAATGCTGTGCAAATTACAGAATCACAGAATCATTAAGGTTGGAAAAGACCTTTAAGATCATCAAGTCCAACCATCAACCCAACACCACCATACCCACTAAATCATGTCCTGAAGGGCCACATCCACATGTTTTTTGAACACTTCCAGTGATGGCGACTCCACCACCTCCCTGGGCAGCCTGTTCCAATGCTTCACCACTCTCTCAGGAAAGAAATTTTTCCTAAGATCTAATCTAAACCTTCCCTGGCGCAACTTGAGGCCATTTCCTCTTGTTCTATCACTAGTTACTCAGGAGAAGAGACCAACACCCACCTCACCACAGCTCCCTTTCAGGAAGTTGTAGAGAGCGATAAGGTCTCCCCTCAGCCTCCTCTTCTCCAGACTGAACAATCCCAGTTCCCTCAGCCGCTCCTCATAAGACTTGTGCTCCAGACCCCTCACCAGCTTCATTGCCCTTCCCTGGACACGCTCCAGCACCTCAATGTCCTTCTTGTAGTGAGGGGCCCAAAACTGAACACAGGATTCGAGGTGCGGCCTCACCAGTGCCGAGTACAGGGGCACAATCACTTCCCTACTCCTGCTGGCCACACTATTGCTGATACAGGCCAGGACGCTGTTGGCCTTCTTGGCCACCTGGGCACACTGCCGGCTCATGTTCGTCAAGGAAAGCCTGTTTCTTACTGAAGCATCTACGGAGATGTGCTGGCTTAACATTGCCCCTTCTATAATAATTTTTCGTATAAGAACATTTCACTCTATTGGTGCGCTGAGAGTAAAAAAGAAGAAGGGAGGAGACACCCATAACCATTCAGGCACGCTCGCCTCTGCACCTCTTTGCCCTTGTTACCAGCCAACACTAGTTGTTAGCTGAAGTGCTAGAAGTTTTTAAACATGCCAGTTTCATTTCTAGTTTCTGTTTGAGAATTGAAATTGTCAAATATCACAAAAAAAAAAGGCAGTTTGTCACACTTCCAGCTCAGTTTTCCAAATTCAAAAAAAATGTGGACAGGTTGGACAAACTTCAAGTAAACACCCAAACAGTTCAAAGCAGAGAGGTAGATCCAAACCAAACCAAGAGCCTGGATCTGAAAGTTCCTGAATTTCATAGACATTTGGATGCAGATCCAAAAACCTCTGTGGGGCCCATATGTACAAAGGGGTGAATCAAAACCATGTCCAAATCACCTTTATTTCTTCTTTCTCCTTGAGCTCTGAAGATGTTTGAATCTGAAATGAAGTCTGAACATCACTTCTTACGTTGTTCTGTGGTTGGGTGGTTGTTCACACTTGAACCTCAACACGGATCTTTTGAGGCTTGGCCAGCAAAAATCAAAGTTTTGAACAAATACTGTTGACTTGGCTATGATCTCATGAGACAGTATTATTGTGTCTGCTCCAAAGGCCAAAATATTTCAGATGGCAATATGAGCTATTATATTTTTATCAGTGAATACAGTGGCAGTAAGAGGTTCGGCACTTGTAGGCTTAGGTTTTCAAAAGTAACCAGTAACTTGGGGTTCTCAGTTTGAGACACCTTATGCTTAATTTTCAGAAAATGCTGAATATCTTAATTCTGAAAATTGAAATACTTGAGAATTACTGGTCTTTTTCTTTTTTTGTTTTAAAGTGTCAGGTAACAATTTCCAGAAATATTAAAATGTTGCCACACTAGACATTATATCGCTACGAAATAGACACACAATCTGCTGTTTGTTTCTCGCTTCTCTGTAGTGTAACTCTGTTAAGTGACATCTAATATATACCTTAAAAGAAAAAAAAACCAACAAAACAAACAAACAAAAAAGCCCTTTTGTGCATCAACTTTGTTAGATTCAGTCAGATATGTGAACAGCTGTACTAGCTGCTAAAGCACAAAATAAATTTTTTAATTTTTTTTTTTTAATTAAATAATCAGGCTAATGCCTGGCTCTGCACTGGGGTGAGGCGCATCTGGAAGCGGGCCGTTAATAACTCTC
>NW_010544410.1:0-75395 GCF_000687285.1 Phaethon lepturus
GTCCCTTCCAACCTTAGTGATTCTGTGATTCCTCATCATCTTCAGCGAGAGAGTTGGACAGATCGTCAAAATCTCTGAGGCACACAAATGGCAAAATCCCAAGAGAACTCACGCTAGGAGCCAGGAGCAATTCAGAAAGCTCCCATGAGCCCCCTCCTCCGGCTCCCCAGCACCCCAGCGCACATTCACTAGGCAGAGGCCTCTGCCACGCTGTCTAGCAGCTGTAAAACAAAACACCAAGGGACCAGTCCCCACACCTCCCCGCCCTTGAACTATCAAAGCTTGTTAAAAAGGAGGCATACAAATGTCACTACAATAAAGCAATGCTTTTTAAATGAGGCCTCATTACTGCAAATATTTGCTCCGTGTGCATCCCCTGAGTCCTACCTTCTTAAGTCTACTGCCTGGAACAAAATATTTACTACTGTCAGCACTTCCCAGACAAGTCAGAGGTGGGAAAAGCTAATGGGTTCTGTTTTTTCTAATGCATTGGCAACACAATTTACAGCTAACATGCAATATTGAAGCAGACCATCAGCCAGGCCAATGCAGTGAGGCCCCACTGCCTTTCCTAGGACTTGCTATCAGCTAAAAACACCACTTGCATGTACAAAGCAGCTATATCTATCTTTCATTAAAACATGAACTCCTTAGGCCTCATGTGGAAGAAACCACTTCGGCTGCAAAACAAAGAACTGGATATTTAATCCTTTGAGTGTGAGTAAATACATGTAACAGGTAACTCACTTTTAAATCGATATTTGTTTCGAACTTCAGCACAAGTTAAGATTTTGAACAGACTTTTAAGAACCCCCATAGAAGTCAGTGGAGTCTTCAGCCACCTACAGCAGGAGGTGACACATCCCTTAAAGTTCATTTTTAGCTGCTTTTGAGCTGATTTTAAACACTTTTTACAGTGTTTCCTGTGATCTTTTTTAAAAAGAATTCAAAGTATGCTACATGAACTCTGCTGAATTTAAGTTTAAAATTAACATTAACCTGTGCACATGTTGTGTGGGATTTCTGGTTCAGAAGGACTGAAGATCATTCTGTCAATGCAACAGAATTTTGGTTCCTCCCGTCAGGGGTTCGGTGACACACAAAAGGCAGCAATACCATGCCCTGTTCACCCTAGGGCTCACGCTGCCAGTCCAACCCTGCTTAACCAGCTAGCTCTGCAATGCAGCAGCAGCCACACGGCTAATTTCTTCCCAGCTCTGCTTCCCAGCCTAGCCCTGCGCAGAACCAAGACAGATGTCTTTCTCCTGCCTTCTGTGAGGAACGGCATTGCGTACTTGCAAACGAGTATGTGCGAGTGTTCCCAGGACAGGCGGAGCAGAATAGGTCCCACGTCACATACGAATTAACCAAGTCCCACAGAGGTCATGACGTGGGTGGATTTTCAGAGCAGTTCTCAGCCCTGCTCAGCAGTTCTGCCATCTCTCCCCCGCTCTTCTGGCACTGCCCAGTGGAAAGGAGTTTCGTCTCTGCTGGGTCACTGCCTCCGACCAGGACTCATCTCTGACTGCTCACCCAGCCTGCTCCTGTCCACTGCTTGCCCACCCTTGGAGACTACTGGCCCACACCTCTAAGTGGACAAAGTGATTAGGAAAGAGAAACGTGCACCTACCCTTGCAGAAGGAAGGTGTGAGAGATGCACATAAAAGACCTCAGTGCACCTTCTGAACTACCTTGTGCACTTTTTCCAACAGACCTGTCTTCTCTGGGCACTTAAACACCTGCAAGATTCCGCAGCCACTGTGATGGGGAGCTGGGTGCTGTGGGGAGAGCCGAGACCAGGGTTTTGGCCACTGCAGCCACCGGGAGAGATCTGCATCTAAAGACTCTCAAGTACACAGCAAATGACTCAAGGTCACAGAGGAGCTATACTGGATGGCTGGGATAAAACTGGGAGTATCTGGAGAGAACATGAAATAAAAAAAAAAAAAAGCCAGAGGCAACTTCAGTGAGAAAAAGAGAGGAAGAGAGGAGAAGAAGGACAAGCTGACAGAGCAATGGTTTAGAAGGACAATATATCCTTAAATAGAGAGAAAGGATGACAGTGAAAGGAAGGAGAAAGCAACTCATGGAATGGACAGGAACAGTTAAGGATTAGTTCCCTTTACAGCTCACCAACAACCTGTGCAGGCTGAGTTACCCTGGCTCTGGCACAAAAAGGCACACTCACAACTGAAGCCATTTCCTTCTCTCCTATGTGCTGCAAGGCTATGGATGAAAACAGTTTGGGTACGTCAGCAAGACTGCCACATCTATGCAGCACCGGCAGATGATACTTTTGCTCCTCTTTATTAATGTATCTGTCTCAGCAGGTGCACGGGCTGCATGGACGGAGGACCAGACTGTAAAGTAGTTTTATCATAACTGCCATAGGCTACATGGGTTGCTGGGAGCTGTACCAAACGGATCATATATCACTATGAATTAGTCTCAAGGAAAAAAATAGGAACAAAAAAGTGAAATACTTGGGATTTATTTTCCCCTCCCAAAGTATACAGTGCTTCTAATTGAAACCAATTTCCATGAAGTAGTCAATCTACTCAGTCCTGAGTGAAAATTACTCTCTGGGAAGCAGATAATAGTTTTCCTGCTTTGGAGATAATGATCTCTCACAGCTATTTTTCCATATATTGCATGCAATTAAAGTATTAAAGTTTTGACCAGGTATTTTCCACACATAGGAGAAGGGCTCACTTCACATGATCCAATGTACACAGCTGGGGTTCCTTGAGTTCCTGCACTTACGACCTGTCATGAGAAATGCCTAACTAATAACAAAACCCCAAAAAAACAACCAAAACTGCATTTCTAAACCATCCCCTCCGAACAGGATTTCCACGCATCACTGACTCTGCTCTGCAGTTGGTCTGCGAAACAGCACAGGAAAATGTAAATGTTTTGCTCAGCATCTCCCAAGGAACAAATGTCAGAGTCAACACCAGCAAGTAGCCCTCTCACTTTGAGTCTTGCCATTGCATTTCCACGTCAGCCTTTTCACGGCTGGTGCGGACAGGCACTGCTCATCTGCCAGCTAACGCCAGCCACTTTGTGCCGATTTCCATCCCTTCAGCTGCCAAAGGCAAGCAAACCCGTATTAATTATCATTACAAGGATTTAATTTAAAGTGAGCAGTTAGTCTACCAGTAGCAACTCCACAACACAGAAAAACCCAAGCCAAAACACCAGTACATGCTAGTTTTTGCTGTCCTTACTCAGGATATGAATATAGCACAAGAAGAGATTATTTCTTTCTTTATATTGTAACCTCACAGACTAAAACGGCAGGGAAGACAAAGACAGGGAGTTTGTCCCTGGCTTCCTTCTAGTCTTTCCTTTGAGTTCCTCAATCAAATTAAAACCCAGATTGCCTTTGCTTCCCGATTTTAATACAGAGTAGCTCATCAGGGTTAGTCAAACTAAGAAAATTGCACCTATAAATGTATCTCTATCTCTCACACATGTATTTTGCACTGTAAATATGCCCCAAAGTAATATTGCCGTTTCACTTCCATGAAAGTCATGCCTCAGTGAGGACAGCAGAGCGAGGTCCCCATCGCAAAGTGCTCCCAGTCTCTCTCCTCAGCTACCCTCTCTCCCTTAACCTTGAGAAGCAAACACCAGGGGAAAAGGGAAAAAAAATTAAATCCTCCTTTCCTTTGTCAGACAGCCTGGCGGTGGCTCAGAGCCGCTGCAGAGAGGCTGTGCACTCTTGAATGCTAAATGAGCTCCCAGGCTACATACTTTCTCTCAGCGGAGCTTAAAAAGAGCTCTCACTCCGCGCAGGGACGTGTTGGCATGGCAACGTGGAAAAAAGAAATCAGCAACGCCTGGCACTCCTGGCAGGAGCAGCAGGCTGTTTGTGCGACTCTCATTTTTGTAAGTGATCCGATGGTATCTACCTCCTCTCCACCAAAGGTGAAACCCGCGCCCAGCTGCGTGTGGAAGGGCAGACGTCCAGCGCGCGTGCCGGGAGGACCTGCCCCCATCAGACGCGCCTGGGGACAGCGGGCAGCCGTGCCTCGTGATGGGCTAACCTGGGGTTGGCCGCGGCTGGAAAGCGCACCAAGCCACACACCTGAGCTTCCGCAATGGGCAAAGGGGAAGAAGGGATCTGTGAAGTGTGGGTGTGAGCAGGTTAGTGACTGCACCTCCAGGCTCTTCGGCTCCGCAGCTTGTGAGACCCTGAGAGCTGGTAATTGCTGGCACACAGGGCGAGGGGCCAGGGTGTGAGGCAGGCAGTGCCCACCAGAATGTCCCAGGCTGTCAGCTAAGAACCTGCTGCTTCCTTTTCAAGGTGACTTTGGAGAAGAAGTTGCCATTTCAGCTCTGCCTGAAACAAGAGCAGCTGTGTGTCTGCAAAACAAGGCTCTGTTGTTCGGTAATGAGCCTCCCTCCAAATCTTCCTGCCCTTGGATCAAAAGTGGAATGGAAGATTATATGCTGGCACAGTCCCCAGGGATACCACCTTGCAGCTGCAATCGCAAAGACCTCTGCTCACTGCCAAGTATTGCCTGGTGCTCCTGCGCGTCCTTCATGCTGCCGTCCTGGTGATGGAGACCATGATGGCTTCCCTTCAGACACGATACAGAAGAGCCATTGAGGCGCTCCATCTCCAGCTCTCGGCAAGGAGCAGAGCTGAGCCAGGCCCAGCGGGCAGGAGCCCACAGAGCGGCGGCACACAGCCCTGCACAGGGCCATGCCGCCTGCTCATGGCTCTGCCGCAGCCCTCCTGCATGACGTGGGGTAGCTTTTTTCACACCTTTTCTCCTGGCTTTTACAAGCCTTGTCTGCGTTACGTAATTCATAAACCCACAAGCTGTCTCCTACCATACACTGAAATGGGCTCCAGGACAACAGACCACGATTTAGAACATGGCCTCTGGACACAACTGCCCCACCAGTCACTCAGCTAATGCCAGTGCTGGAGGGATGAGATCTGGCCCATCGAAACAGCAAAGTCTGCATTTATAGCCTCCATCAGAGCTGGCGGCCAGACACGGATGGTGGGGAGGAAGGGCAGAGGCAAACAGATGAAGGGCAAACTTTTGTCTACAGAAAGGGGAGACAAAAGCAAAAATTCAACTAGTGGGATGTGTTCTGTATTTGATGGGAAAGTCATCCTTCAGCAGCAAACAGCTATCCTGGCTACAGCAGCCCCCCAAGGACTGCTGCAGATGTTTTCAAAAGGCTACTTCAATAAACAGCACTCATGGCGTACAGTCTGAATTACCGGTGTGTCTGGAACAACATGTTATGAAAGGTATTTCCCCCATATTCCAGCCTCATTGTTCCATGTTGCATCTCCAAGGTTGTTATTGTTGTTCAAGGTTGTTATATGTTCACATTTTCTGTGAACACTGACGGCACCAAGTGAGCGCCGGTTGCCAGGCCAACACACTCACAGGCATTTCGCTCTTACTCCTTAAGGAAGCACAGCTGCTTATGCAATTCCCTCTTACAGTGCTCATACCATAACAAGAAAATGCCAAAGTGAATCAAAACACCAACAGGGAGCCCAAAGGGCATAGCTGGTTGATGCCTTCTCTTGGCCAGATTCAACGCTGACGTGGCACAATGCAGCAGTTGACTCTAACGGTGTCACTGCACCAGCTTTTGAGATACTGTTTTCAAAAGCAAAGCTGAACCACACACAGACATTATCAGAGGAGCTTTAGGGATAAAAGAGACCGATGGCAGAACTTCTCTGGGTGTCTGACTCCCAGCCATGGGAGTCAACGAGGGTTATCTCACCCCACTCCCTTTCAGGCAGTAATTTTTGCACACTTGCACTGCCCCAAACTGTGCCAGACCCTCCAGCTCCTATCAATACATTTCAGTCATGGACTGACTGATTTCTCAAGTCCCAAGAGGAGGTGGGAGGGCAGAACCAGCCCCTCAAAGAGGTTAAGTCGGACAAAATGGGATGTTTTACTGGATTTAGCGACTGATAGTGCCAGCCACAGATAAACCTGCAGAGACTGGTCTCTGCCACAGTTAGTGAACATTTAGAGTCAGGGTGAAGAGAGTGGGGGGCAGGGGACACACAGGAAAAGATGGAATTTCCGTGGCTTCATTCCCAGTCCCCTGCAGAAGAATAACTGAGACTGATCTCTACAGCAAGCTTAAACAGAGAATGGTAAAAAAAGCATTCTCTACAAGTGCCCCAAAGAGGCTCTGCTGCCTCCGCCTAAGCCATCTTCAGCAACAAATTTGAACATGTCTGAAATATTCCAATAATGTGTCCCAGAAATGACACTTGTATCACTCAACACAGAGAAGAAAAGTTTCCGAAGTCTAGTATGTTTGCCTGTATCTAAATTGGCAAAGATGATGGTGCACAGTAATTACTGTCACATTTCCTGGGCAAAGAGAGGGAGATCAAAATGCCTAATTAACGGCTTCTTTCTCACGGGAGCCATCAATGACACAGTAAGATGCATTCTTCCAGCTTTGTAAAATAAACTGAAACAGGAAAAACACAGCAATCACAGTCGTCTTTGAACGTTACTGATTTTGCATCCTTCTCTGCATTTTGTCTGTGTTGCCCGAGACATGCGGCTTGCTGAAAATGCACGTCTGACCACAAAGCTGAGAGGCCCCTTTGGGGAACAGGCGTTCAGCGAGTTTGTGCGGGGCTCTGGTAACTCCAGGAGGGCTTGGGCAGCAGCAGGACGGCCAGTGCAAACAGCCAAACAAAAAGTAAAGCTCCGACAAAGCAGTCCTGTTGGAAAGAAAGACTAAAAAGGCCTCTGTACAAAGAAGGCCTGTTTGTATGTTTACTGGCAGTGCCATCTGAGTATTATCACTTGTATGGCAAGAGAGAGAGGAAAAGAAAGACACACAAAGGAAAAGAAGATTAAATGAGAAGTCACTAGAGGGGGAAAAAACCATTAACACGCCATGGGAGCAAGCGATGACTCGGTGCAGTTTCAGCCTGGAGAAGCTGTCGTGTTTCCTGACCCCACGCACAGAGCTGTGATCCTGCCCCCGCACAACCTGCCGTCGCAGCTCCCGTCCCAGCCCTCGGGCGCCGAGTGCCCCGAGCCAGCAGAACTACGCGTCGTGGGGATTTTCTAGTGGTGCAGTGGTGGTGAGGGCCGTGAACAAGATCCTCTTTATCTGGAGAGTGGCTACTACAAGGCAAGGCTAGGAAAGATGGTGAGATACAGACTCTTTCCTTGACACACTGCCAGGCGGCTGAAACCAGCACCATCCCTACCTTTTTACCACGGCTTGTTTGCATAGGCAACCTAAAGGGACTCCCCACATCTGCTCAAGTATTTACTGGCCATGACAGGGCAGTCTTTCAGGCTGACATTCCCTGCAGCTTATTTAAATGTGCTTATTTAAAGAGTAGCTGCTCACAGGAATATATTTGTTACAGATGCCCATTTAGTTTGGCTGAACAAAACCTAAAACAAATGGCTGAATTAGGAAACACTACATTCAGGGCTGTAACATGAATTGCCCCTTCCCAGTTTTCTCGTCGGTTGTTCCCTGCAGACTGTGCTATTCCTGTTGCCTGAATCCCCTCCTCTCTAGGGTAGTATCTGCCAACATTCAGAAGCTGCATTGGCACTGGATGAACAGATAAAACTGAACTGCTTTCTGTTGTCCTTACCTTATCTTCAAATTCTTCTTCTTTCACTGCTGCGTGCTGCCCCTGCTTTGCTCCCTCGCAGCTTTCATCTCACCAGCTCTCGGCCCCTCGCCTCAACTTGCTCTCCCGCTGCTGGGTCTGCTCCCCTGCCCTTCCACAGCCCCTACACTCTTCCCTCATTTCAATGCTGCCACTTCTTCATTCCTCTTCACAGGTCTAGGGCTCCTCCCTCTTTCTGTTCCGCTTCTAGACTAACACATACCAAGTCTGTGGGTGCCCCCAGGCACCAAAGATCCCGGCCTCTGTCATTTATCTGTCACGGGCTCCCTCTCACCCACCTTTCCTATGACTCAAGGGCTCTGAAAAACAAGGCAGGAGTGCTCAACCTGCGGTCAGCCCGCTGTGCTGCGTCAGGAATTCTGCTACAATTTTCCGGCAGTCTCTTAGCATCCCACATGGCCTGGGGACCCTGCCAATTAATGAAGGGCTCTGTCACTCTGGCAGGACATGTTACTGTCCTTAACACTGACTGATACCAGGACAGAGCCACTGTCCTGAGGCTCTGGTAATAGGATTTCAGGAAATGCTTTCCCTTCATCTGTCAAAAAAATAATTCATCAAATAACTGTGTGGGTAATCCAAACTCCCTCCGATTGTAAACCTGAATTTGGCATGTAATGATGAAAGCACTCAATCAGCTGAGTCACTGTACATAAAGACATATTGTAGAAGATGCTTCACAATGCATCTATCTACTTTTATGCCATATTACATAAATTTGACAGATTAGTCATTATACTACTGAAAAGAAAAATAAATGCATTATAAGTGTAAAAAACCAAACCTTAGCAGCCTGATGTTCCTTGCAAGTCAAATACAATGGATTGTGTTGAACTGCTGGTTCCCAGGGAACACTGCAGCGCGTCTGTACTGCTCCTCAGCGCTTCCTTCCAGTTAGCTGACCACGACTTGTTCAGTAAGCAGAGAAAAGGCTGCCACTCTCATATTTCATTGTAAGTCAAACACATCCTGTGCTCTACCATGGGGTCCAATCCAAATCTTTCTACACCAGCCCACTTCAGAGTGAGTTTCTGAAGATTATGCTATCACGCCTCCTTTGCGGCACACATCTCATGTGACATAAGAACGTTTGGGGTTTTTTTCTGAATACAGAAGATCACAGAATCACTAAGGTTGGAAAGGACCTTCAAGATCAAGTCCAACCGTTTGACAAGAGCGACACAGATATCATCCTCCCCTCTTAGTACTTCCAGAATCCTCACCAAAGATGCTCTGTGTGCATGCAGGTGAGAAAGGACAGGCATGGATCCAGGAGAGTACATTGAAACTCAGTGGATCTCGGGCAGTGGGTTGCTGCAGACCACCCCAAAGGCAAGGTGTCTTCAGGAGCTCCATGGGAGCAGCATGGGGCTCGTGGTTAGCAGAGGCATGGGGCTGAGGATCATGCATGGGGCTGAGGATGGATCTCAGGCTGAGACCCTGAACTGGTCTGCCAGGGGCAGCCCAAATATATATATAAATATATATATACACACACACAAATACATAAAATGGAATAGCTGCTTTAGTACCCTTACTTACAACAACTTCCTATGGGCTATGCCAAAAAACCCGGCCTACTCTCTCACACACGTTTGCCTTTGACTTCAGTGGATGCCGGATCAGGCCCTGAGGCTGCCCTGTCCACCGCGCTGTGCACTCTCCCACGTTCCCATCGGTCCATTTGAAAGAAGGGCATTGATGTGTCTCCATAATGCAGCCATTACCAGCGCGATACCGAGACAGATCAATCAAAGGCAACACAACAGCCAGATTCAGAGGATTCCAAAATTGAGGTCAGACTCAATAACTCTTAGACAGACGCCAAGAGAGAGACACACATATATACAGGAAGGCAAATTTTAACTGTGCAAACCTAAAAATGTCACTTGCAGTGATGAATTGAATGTGTTTTGGCAAGAACTGTTATTTCCTCCCCCATTGCCACCCCTCGCCTCTGCATCAGTGTTGGCACAAGGTGCCTTTGTCCTGGTGGCCTGACTCTAACCTTCCCCTTAACACACAGCCCTCAGATTTTATAGCACCAGCCCTGCAAATGGGTACCCTGCTGCTTTGCTGTGCCCCGAAGGGACTATTGCACTGCTGCGGAATATCTCTCCCTAGGAGAGGCCCATTGCACAACTAAACCCCAGCTCCTGGGTCAGTCAGGTGCTGGAGAGCTTCCTTAGGCCAAACACCTCAACATGCAGCTGAGCTCTCACCAGCAGCAACGGGGCGATGGGCGGCTGCCCGGGAAATGCCCTGTTTATACTAGTGCTCCACTGCGGATGAGCTGGTTGTTGCAGTTGCTGGGGATTTACAGACTCTGACACAAAAGCTGAGAAGTCAGAGATTTTCCTAGGTTATGGTGCTAGATTTGCATCAGAAAAAATAAAATCCACTCAAACCCACCGTTCGGTTTAATTATCTCGGTCAACCTTGGCTTCCTGCGCATTTTATCCTCAGTTGTTTGGAGTCACTAAGCTACTACAAATGATTAAATGACTCACATTATTGGTAATTATGTGTATTAGAGTGGCATTTAAAAATTCTACCTGATATAACACCCCACTGCAGTTAAAATTTACAAGCAGACAAACACAGCAAAGATGACTGAATTCGGTGGTGAATGCCAATTCTGATTTCAGGATCAAACTCTGAATCAAACACCCAAAATCCACCTCTAAGCTTCCTGCTTCATGATGCACTAAGGACATGCAGCTAGTGCAAAATGGCAACACATGTCCCAGTCCCTTTCTATCACTACAGTAAGTTGCCAACAGGTTTCTCCTTCAAAAAGAGAAAAATGATTAAAAATGTATCTTAAGTATCCTAAGATGGTTTACGCTGCATTACTTAAACATGGGTTTAGCCAGTGCATGAGTGTGCGGTGCACAAGGTTCCAAAGAGCTAGGAATTCAGGCATGAAGGCAAGCAGTTTTAGGGACTTTTCTGGTGTTCAAGGACAAAGAAAGATGCCACGAGATAAGCTATATTAAGACTCCCAAACAAAAGCTGTATGTATTGACAGTAAGTCCCCACACCAGAGATCTTGCAATCTAAGCAGACAGTGAGAAAAAAAGCAATATTCCCTTGGCAAGCACATGACCCCAGCACCGCTGCCCCCTCTAGACCATACTGCCTCTTATTTATTTGTTCCGCTGTTTAACCCCTTGCAAAGCAACCCCCTCAAAAAGCAACATGGAAATTCACTACTGCAATGTCCACTGGTGGTCAGCAGTGGGTTCCTGCCTCCTCTCACTCATTAGCTGCAAATTCCTCAATCAAGTGTTCAGCACTCTCTCAGACACTGACCACTGCTCAGAAGATGAGCTTGAGAAAGCCCGAGAAGATCAGATCTCTCCTCCCTTTTGAAGGAGAGGAAATTCCTCTTCATCCTGTAAAGTTAGTCCCACTTCTCCACACATATGGAGACTGTGTGAAAAGGAGAGAAACGTGCTCAGTCTTCCCACGGGCCACACCAACCCCTAGGAACTGCAGCATCTTACCTCTGTGATTCCTGCACGCTTGCTCATGCTTCTTTGCTGGCTGAGCATAGCATGAAGTTGGGTTACAGCGAAGAGACAAGACCTTGTTGTGATCCCCCCCAAACAATCATCAGCAGTGTGTTCACCTGAATGCTTACACAGGATTTCTTTTAACTTTGGCGTCAAGTTTTGGCTATCCACAAGACGACACTCTTAAAATCTAAACCCATTTACTTGTAGCAGAGAGATCCATTTCCAGCACAATTGCTTATGAAATGACTGTAGAGTCCAAGAGGCTTAAAATTCTCCAGCTGCTTCAGAAATTATGGATAGCATCTCCCAATGCTGTCAACAGCCAACAAACATTACTAGAAAGATCTCTTTAGCATGCATGGATGGATGGATGCATCAAGGGCAGTTGTGTCTGTACAAGAGAAATTCCTCTTGCACTGTGCATTTGGGGTTTAAAGTGGGAACTCTGCACAGAGAGAATTAGCATTTATTTCTAAAACAGGAAACTTGCTTTGCATATTTCATTTTGACACAGTCACACTTTTTTTTCCCCCAAACAACAAGCTGAATCCTAAAATCCTAACATAGTTTACAAACAGATAAAGTCCCAGTGAGTATCCAGTGAAATATGCCTAGGCAAGGGTGAATAAATGCTTACGTTGAACTGTGGTATTCCCGGTCAGATTGAGTAACACATTCTGCAAATAGCTGGTCATTTCAAGGTGGTGTTACTTGTGAGCAGTAACAGGAGAACCCATCCTTCAT
Source organism: Phaethon lepturus (assembly GCF_000687285.1). NCBI lineage: Eukaryota > Metazoa > Chordata > Aves > Phaethontiformes > Phaethontidae > Phaethon > Phaethon lepturus. The sequence continues at coordinate 11,944 of NW_010544410.1, forward strand.
GCACACACAAATGCACGAAAGAGCAACATGAGCTATCCATGCACAACAGCTGAGCGGTTTCCTACTCCCTTCCAGCCCAGAGGAGCCGAGCGGCTGCTCTACACCAGCCTGTTCTCTTGTCCCCAGAGAGGTGACCCTGTCCCATCTACCAAGACACACTAAGGAACAGTCATGCCTTTCCTGAAGTCTTCTCAGAGCACTGCCCAGGATCCTGGATAAGGACACAAGCTGTGCAAACCCAGACGAAGATGCTGCCCTTGCTGTCAAGAGCTTGTGCCCTTCCAAAACACATGCTCCCTTCATGTCAGCACCCCCGTGCCCCCGGGCACACCTGGCTCCACCTAACATTTACCCTTGGAGAAACAATATCCAGCAGTCGGCAGAGACCCGTGTTTTGTGGCGGGGCATCGAGGTGCATTACCTGCAGTCTCCCTGTCCCCCGTTGACAGCTCTCCGTTGATTCCGTTCTCTTTGGTGCGAGCATACGTCCCTGGCTGCTCCTGGCCACCCAGCCCAGGCTCCTCATCCTCTTGGTAGGGAAATCCATTGGCACTTCTGACCAGTCCGGCACCCGCGCCGCCCTGTTCCTTAATTTCAGGTGAATGTGGGTGCGAAGAAGCCTCTGTTAGCTGACCCGAAGTCCAGTGCGGTGCCTTGGCTTCGTCCTTCCTACCCTCCGCCATGGTTCCTTGCCTTCACCACTTGGCCTGTAAGACATTAGCAGGAGAGATCAGCTCCAAGTGGGTGACTGTGTCCCTGGCCGGCAGGCAGCGACCGGGCGCAGCACAGGCATGTTACCGGCAGCACTGCCAGGGAAGCTCACGTCCGGCAGATGAGGGAGGGTTTAAATGCAGAAGTGTCTCTGCTTGCCTGTCCTGGGCGTGAGTGAACTGCTTTAAAACCAAAACAAACCACAAGTGGTTTGGGCCACGTCCTCTCTGAGTCCCATATGCCTTGCAATTATTAGCACCAGTTTCTTGAGGGCTGCCCTTTTGTTAATCTGATTTTAACTGATTAATTACAGTTAAATGGAGACCCACTTAACGAGAAGTGAATTGGTCATCATAATGCAACAACATCTTTCTGGAGTGATAAAGGGAAGAATGCCACAACTGCTAAAAGAAGTGAAGCTGCTATTGAAATTTTCATTGCAGTTGCAAAGAGCGGCTGCTCTTCGGGTACAGAATGGCAGGGCGATGCATCCTCTGCGGCACGTGCAATCTGCTGCTTGCCATGAGAGAAACTGTGTTTGAGAACATTCACTAGGTTCCTGAACAAACGTGCTGTTTGGCCCTGTTTATATTCCCTCTTACTTGCTGTTTTGTGAACATTCACACTCATTCCCTTTCGCCCAAAACAGCCCGTGGGGAACAGTTAGTTGTTTTCCATGCAAGCGTTTGCATTCTTTTATGACCATCAGTTTTTACACATAAACAAAACTAATCATTATTTGCTACTTCATAGGTATTTCACTCCTGTTAATTATCTCTCATTTGTGCAAGCCAGGAAAAGAAGCCACTGCACAAGCCATAGGCTTTGGCTACTCCTCACAGAAAAGTGTAGTAGTAGCTCCTCAATTTGTAAACTTAAGAGGACAATATATCGTAATCTGTGTTTCCATGATAATGTAAACTCTGGGGAGGAGAGAAAAGCTTGACCTGAGCTTGCTACTTCAAAGTGAAAACCAGCAGACTTTTTCCAAAAACACTTGCCACCTTTTTTTTCCTGGGAAAATAAAAAACACCTAAAAGAAATCGGAGGAACCCAGTCAACCAGCCACATATCACAGAGGCTGAGCAGCCTAAAAAAGAAGGCACAAAACTGGATAGGGCATATATTCTGCAGACATTTAACAAAAACTAACCAACAGACCAAAAAAACCCACCTAGTTTCCACAGAGTCAGGTCAGTTTGCAGAAAACCTCTAAACATGAAAAAAAGCTATTGTTATTTGTCAGATAATAATTCACAAGTGATAACTCGACCCCTTTTTGATCAGACATTATCATTTAATAATAATGGCTTTCAGAGCTAGTTTAAATTAAAAAATCATGGTGAATCATGAAAATTGGATTTCATTTACAGTAAATACATGACTCAAACTGTAGTTCCACCCCAGAAAGGACTCCTTTTAACTCCTAATAACTCCTTTGCCTCCTGGTGAAATCACCATGTTTTGGGAAGTGCAGCTCTGTCTGCTCTCACCCTGACCCAGCACCGTTCCCGGGGGACAACTACCTACATAAAGACTGCAGGAGCAGGTGAAACTTCAAGCCCAGCATTTCCTCTGAGCTGTAACGAAAACGGTGGTCTGAGCAGCATCACAAAGCTTGGTGGCAATGAGACATGCCTCAATCAACCAAAGAAACAGTAAACACTCTCCACATGCCTTTGCCTTCCGCTGCTCCTTTACCCCGATGGAAGACTCATCCGTGAGCCAGTCTGCATATACTGCAAGAGCCTTAGTGCAGCCATCTCAAATCATACCAGAAGAGCTGATGGGGTAATTATAGAGGAGAGAGCCTGAGCTGGACAAAAACCATCTCCTCTGTACCAAAGAAATAACCCTCTGCCTCTAGGTCTGTTTACTGCATGACACTAGAGAACAATTTCTGATCAGAGCCTTTCAAAAACACGAGGCCACAGGACAAATGTCTCCCTCCATACAGGTGTGAACAGCACACATCCAAAGCCACCGACGTCTGGGGTCCGAGGACAGAACAGAGCCTGTTCCGGGAAAAAAGGGAACGTTCTCATCTATGTCCCCCGAGGAAGCTCAGAAAAATAGAAAAAATAAAAACTCAAACCCTAACTCAAGGCTTTCCCCGCCAATCCAGAGCACTTTGAACCTGACAGCAAGCCCCAGGAGCAGTAGGAACCTGCCCATCAGCTTCAGCAGCTCAGCCCCTGGGTCACCTATGAGAGAAGCCCAGAGCCTCAGCGGGGAAAAGGAAGGTTACGCAAGACCCGAGCGTGGGGAACGCAGTTCTGAAGATCACTGGGATGAACGTAACAGTTATTATCCCACCGCCGCAGTTTGGAGGCTATTATCCCTGAAGTGCCCTTCCCCATTCCAGGAAGACACTCCCTGCTTCACTTGAAGCTCTTGAGGAAGGATATTCACATCCTTACAATGCCCTGTGTCACAGAAGTCCTCTGTGAAAGTAACAGACGTGCTTTTATCTTTAAGAATTAATACAGTGGGCAGGCTTCGATGAGAGCTGTGTGTATCTGGAGGCAGAATTTGGTTCAGTATTTATAATAGATGGTTACAGAGTGAAACATGGATGAATTCATTCTTGACTCTGTTATTCATCAAGTGTTCTCAGAGTTTATAATGGTAGTAGAAACACAGCGAGTGAGTCACACAATGCATCTTTGTACTCAGCAATTTAGCGATGACTATCTGCTCTGCGACGTGATTCATTCGCAGCGCAGGTTCAGATCCAGAATACACAGGTGTGCTTTTTACCATCAGGTTAGCTGTTTTTCTGTAACTTCATTAGCATACCATGGAGTTAAATTAATCAGGTAATTCAATTATTGACACAGAAATACGAAGAGTGGACAAACATTATGGCAGAATTTAAATAGCATTGTGTGTACAAAAAGAAGAAACCTGGAATAGTTTGGACAATCTAGGAAAACAGTACTTCAGGGAAGCAGAAGTTTCCTCTTTTCACTATGATTTTCTTATTCTTTGCATAAAATTTTTGAAGACTTTCAAAAAATGTCAGAAAATAAGGCACAGCCAGTCCTCTAAAATGTCACACTGCTTAGTTTAAAAATTAATTTGGGTATTTATGAGCCTTTTTTCCCCAACCATTATAATAGAACCTCAATATCAGAGAATATGCAGCAGCAATCTTACTAGTACGTTCTCACGAATACATTCTCACTGTTTTTCTTGTCCAGCAGCTGAGGTTAGTGGCAGTGAGAGGGTGACCGAGGCAGGCGCTGGCCCACGGCAGCCCCAGGCGAGCAGGAGGCTGCAGGAGGGTCGGTGGAGCTCGCGGGCTGTACCGCGCTCAGCTGGGCCAATGCCCCAGCACGGCCCCTTGCTCCAAAGCCATCCTGGTGACACCACGCCAATATGCCACGGGGCACAACAGTGAGCCTTGGCACAGGCTGTGCCAGCGACCTGGCTCGGGACTGTGGAAACACTCCTCCTTCAGTATGTTCCCCACCTTGAAGCCTGAACAAAGCCAACTGTGCAAACTGGGGTATGGGTGGGAAATGTCCCCTCCTTCTAGAGGGGTCAAGCAGGCACAGTTGTGCGCAGTTGTGCGCCACAGGCCACACCAGTGACACCGACACACATCTCCCGTGAGCCACGCACAGCCCTCCCCAAAAGGCTTTCCTTGCCCAGGCTGACATGCAGGACGGTACTGAGACCCTGGCCACTCCCTGTCCGGAGAGATGACTCTCTACCAGCAGCAGCCAAGTAGCAGCAAAGAGACACTTCATAAGACCTTAAATTCATGTCCTTGTAACTCAGGCAGTGCGCTAGGGATGGCGTTATGGATCCGAACTGGACATCCTGCCTTCTAAACTACAAACGTGTAGCAGAAATGATAGTAAAAACAAATTCCCCCAGCCTTTCCAGCCATTTGGGAACTGTATAGAGACAAAAAATACTTAAATAACTTGGAATTAACACAGAGGGACGAACCTCGTGCGGAACACGTGGTCCAACTTTGCAGTTACCTCCTCCTTCCACAGGCACAGTACAAATGTTTCTTAACCCATAGGCTCTTTTATGTGATACAAGCTCCTGTTGCCATGACCGGGTTAAACCAAGCCTGAGTGCTTTGAACTCAACACACAACAAATTACCCACAGTAATACAGCATGAGAGCATGATATGAAAAGCCCACGATAATGCTGATTTAAACATCCTGTCATGCTAGCTGTCCTTCTATGTATTTCCCGAGTACATCTTGCAGAATCATCTTAGCATTATATTAACGTTGCCTTTGCATGTAAGCAGATGAATTTTCTACAAATTTAACTTCTTAAGAAAACAGAATTAGGCTAACACTGAAAGATTTTGCAAATACCCTGCCCTCCTGCTTCAAGCCATGTTTTTACCTACTCCTGTGTCTAAGAGCCCATTCACAGTGAAATGAGGCTATTTGATTTGAGGGAGGCTAATTCATTAATGAACAGGAACAGTCACCTGGACACATGGAGGAAGAGCTACAATTCCAGTTCAGCAGAGAGAATAACACTGGACATTCCTAAAAAGAGAGACAACAGACTCCTCCAAAAGAAAAATAAACCCTGGCAGGGGGCATGGCCAGATCCGGAGCTCAGGGGGAGGGAGAGGAGCGGGGAAGTGCCACCTGTATGGCTCCAGGGCCAAATCCTGCTTCCCAGAGGGCTATGTAGCTCAGATGCACCATAGCACGGACTCAGCTACCCTGCTCTCAAGTCTGCAGCCAGGAGAGGGTGAGAATGGCTCCATGGAGGCAGGTTGGGGCACAAAAGTGTGGCTAGCATGACCTCAGGCATCCAGGGCTTCCAAAACTCCAGAATGAGACTGCCTTAAAAGAGAATTTTTTATGAAATGTAAGAAACTCGGGTAATTTCTTTCAAAGAAAAAAAATTTTTGAAGTGAGGTGTTAATAAATTTTTGAAAAAAGAGGACATGAAGGACAGAAGAATGAAATTGTCTCCAAAATGAGTTACACTAAAAAAATTAAAAAATAACCCTTCCTTAACACAAAAAACCCAAACCATATACAAATAGGGCGCAATCTAACTCACAGTGGTAAATAACACAACTGAGCAGACCTTTAATTCACATCCACATACCAACTGGCCAATTGGGATGATGTGTCTGAATATTAAGTATCAGGCACTGTGGTTTAAAAGGTCCCACGGGAATATGCCAGTAAACTTAACTTACCAACACCTTATGTCTAGAAGAGCCAAGGAAAGCAGGTAGGTATCAGGAGACCAGAATAAAAGCAACAGGAGACAGAAGGTGGGAAATCTAGATGGACAAATTCCAATAACCTCCTGCCACCATCAAAACTGGATGCGAGCGGTGTGCCTCAGACTGATCAAAAAGAATCACAGCAAACAGCATGGATGGGGAGAAACGCTCATGGTATCCGACAGGAATCATGTTAGCTTCCCTCTTAAAATGCTCGGTCATGGTCCACAAGCTGCCAGATGATTAACAAAAGTTAGCACTCGATCCTAAATGTCTAAGTACCATAATTACAGTAATACAGTGTATTATTAGGCAGAATTGAATTCTTCTCCTCTCAATTGAAGCCACTCAACCTCTCAAGCCTAATAAAGAACAAACACGTTTCTCTGGTAATTTATAACAAATATAATTTATGTCTTCCTTGTCCACTGCTTGAGTTATTAGCTTCCAGCTAGATCCCTCTTTCTAACAATACAAGCAAGACGATGCTCTTAAATACCACCTTGCGTCTCTTAAGAATGCAGGCAGTGTTCGTCTCCTCACACTTGTATTAGCGTTTGGGCCTTTTTAAAGGCTTTTCCATTTCCACTCGGCAAACAGTTAGTCCATAGTCACATATTCTTCGTAGAAAATCCTTTTGATTGTACCTTGGATTACAAAACGGATTAAAAATAACGGATGGCGCCCGGACCACAGGCTGAACACAGGATGCACACTGTGGAAGGCGAAGAAAATTCACAGCAATCTGCATCCCTGCCAGAACTGAGAACGAGGGATGGCTCCAGCCTCCGAAGCAGTCGATCAGACCTGCACAACTGGCACGGCAGAGAGCGAGCAGAGAGCCAGAGGAGTGGCTGCTCATCCTCCGCTCCTTCCTGCAGGATGTCCTGCCCTGTGAGTGCAGAGCTTTAAACCCCTCTCAGAGTTTCCCCACAGTTGGGCCGGGCATCAGCGGAGGCAGGCAAGCGGGAAGGGTGGGTCACACCGCCACAGGAGCCGCGCGGCTCCTGATGGAGGGGAACGCTTTCCCTTGGAGAGACGTGAACCTGACACGGCCCCGCTGCTCTGTCCTAACACACCCGGTGCGGCCAGGGCGTGGTGTACAGGTGGGAGGGGACGCAGCGGCAATTCGCTCCTCTCAGATGACACATCCAGAAGCACAAAGCTGGGTTCCTCAGCTCTGACGCCCATCAGGACAGACCAGAGCTCCAGCTAATGCAACCACAGCAGCTTCTCCTGCCCTGTATTTTTTACAGGTCTGGGAATTAATGGAGTGAGCAGAAATTTTAAGAAATGGGCTTTTGCCCACCAAATAAGAAATGTCCTCATGGAACAGCGTGCTCTGGCTCCTCGCAGCAGCACAGTACAGCCTGGCTTGCACTTCTGCCTGCGGCACAACACAGGACAGGTAAACGTATAGGAACAAGTCTTTCAGCTGCCACTCCTGACCGAGAGAGCTCTTCCTCCCTGGGGTACAGACTAATTTCTCTGGGCTGCTGGAAAGCGGAGTGCTACTGAGCCAACCTGCCGTCGGATGCTCCGCTCCCAAGACACGTGGCTGCCCAGCATGCAGAGCTGCCCTCGCTCCTGTGCCCAGGGACAGCATCCACTTGCTCAAACTCCAGAAATCTTAAACCAGATGCCCTTCTCTCTTGCAACGGTGAAATCATGGTACTAGCAGCTTCGGCCTGCAAAAACAACATCTACCATAGAGCTCAATTCTAGGTAAAAAGCCAGAAGAATCCCTGCACATCCCTTCCTGCTGCAACACCACCCCTTTTTGACAAACTGTTTGTATCCATGATTCTGCGTTTTTTCACCAGTTACCGTTCATCGAACACCCTCACACACACCCATCTACCACTAATCATAATGGCTTCCTGCAGGAGCGAGGAAAGGCGTTTTAGCTGGCGAAGGAGACTGTAACCATAACAACAGCACCATGACAACTGTAAGTGATATCTGCAACAAGAAATAAGGCAAAAACTTATTACCAATAAATATGGTCTGTGATAAGGAAGGCAAAAGCACTAAAGAAACAATACCAGTAAAGGTGCCAACATGAAGAAACACAAGTCTCTCTGGATTAAACGGCACACAATCCTTCTGCAAATTTTAAAATGAGGCACCATGCTAGCCTTGTCTTCTCCTCATTAGTAAGAAGGCAGTCCCTGCTCAATCCTACCTGAGATCCCTCCTGCCTCGGGGAGCCGGAGGGGCTGAAGGATGGAAGGAGGGCTGCCGGGAAGCCAGGACATTTCCTAGCAGGCAGAAGACTCCCAAATTTCTTAGTGGAGTATTTAGTTTCCAGGATACTTGTTGAAATGTGCCCTGAACAAGGATGGCATCGCTCCCAGGGGAGCACCTCAAAGTCAGATGCACTGCACTGGTTTTTCCACCATGCACAATTTCAGATGGGCATCGTGAGCCCTCTCCATGCACTTCAGAGAAGGCACTGAAGTTGGCAAGCTTGTCTGAAACAGGAGGCTCCGCAGGCGTTAGCCAGGAACCATCTAAATGACCCGTGCCAAAGTCCTGACTTACAGTCCTGGCAGAGCAAGAGATTCACCAACACTTGTGGCTACATTAGCTTTCTCGCTCTCAGTGCAGGAGGCACAGAAAAAACACCGTAAATAAACAGCACTAGCTCCAAGTGCTGCAGGCGGATAAAGTTATTTGGGGGGCGATCAGACAGGCAAATGCTCAAAGAAGCAGCCGCACTACGTGGCCCTCTCAGGGCTTTTCAGGGGGAATTCGGCTCACCAGTTTGCTATGCAGGATTGCTCAGGGTGGGCACGCTGAAGTGGTCCTTCCCCGCTTAAATACCTTGGCACACTCTGCACGGCTTCCCTCTCCTAACCTTCTTGCTTTTCGAAGCACTGCAGTAATCTAACTGGAAATTAAACCTTCCTACAGGGTACACTCTGGTTCTTCCACAATATGAATAAATGGAGATTTTGAACCATTTATTCAATTCAACCATTTTCAACCATTCATTCAATTTAAAGACTTAGTGAAATAAACACTTCTCTCAACAACTTAAGTCCTTATTTGCACTTTTACAGTCTGTTTTTGCTAACAAAGTAATTTTGCCAAAGATTTGCCTCACTTACTGCATTTTTCAACAGCTAGGAAGAAGAGAGGAAACCTTTAGTTTAAGGAGATGATGTTAAAGGGAAAAGGAGATTCAGATATCTCCAGGAAACATTTCCAATAGCAAAAAAAAATTTTTTCCTTCATATTTCCCTCTCACCAGAGTGGTCACTTCAAACCTTGGCAAGATGACAGTTGAAAATCCTAACAACACAGCCAAGATGGCGGATGGGTGGGCTACGTAAAACACGGGTGCTCAAAATACTACCTCAGGGAAAAATCCTTCATCAGTCAGGCAAAAAGTAATATATAGCTTGATATAGTCACTGCAGCCTAGGAAAAAACAGAACTACTAGAAATACATCACAATAAAAGCGTTGTGCTGCCAACATTTCACAAGTTTGGCCAGGTGAAATCTTGTCAGAAACACACACTGGCTAGCTAATAAAAACGAACACTGAACACCCAGGTACAGAAAGCGACGGCGGCACACACCACCCAGTTTACGATCTTCTAATTCTTAGACTCATATTTTTAAGCGTGTTGTGCCAGCCAAACTGTGTACTTGCCACGGCTACTGCACACAGGCTACCTAGCTATGCGCTGCCTTTGCTCTCACGTCATACTGATCAATACTTGTATTTGGATGGGGTCTGGTGAAGGTAGACCACAAAAAGGCAAGAGTGAAATTTTGCACGATTTTTTTTTTCCCCACACACTGACCTTGCTATGACGCATTGATTTGAGGGTGCATTTCTTCTCTCAAGAAACTCCATGATGTATGACAGCTCAAATTAGGTAGCAAGGAATTAATTAATTGTGCTAATATGTTACTTCCATATTCTCCACGTAGGACAGGTCTATGCTCTTGCCAGCTTCAGTGGAGCTGCTCTGCATGCAGGAGGCAAACTGGACCGTGTGGCAGTGAGGTGATACAAACTTAACTGCTAAGAAAAACTCACACAACCAAAATCTCACTTACCCAGAATAAGCACTCTAACTACACTGGTGCTTCTTTTCCTTCTCCGCATATGTGAATTACTTGCACATCTGTTATTTCTTCCAGTTTCACGGAGATCTCATCAAGAATGACACATTTTCACAGGATCTTAACTTTAGTCAGTGAGCTTTTAATTAGAAAAAAAAAATGCTGCCTCTACAATTGTGTCCGCATTTTTTGATTTTTTTAAAGGTCTTACCTAACTTTTGAAACAAATTCCACCCCCGCTACAGTACAATCTTTGAAAACACCCAGATACTATCTTTGGGAGCATTACCACGTCAGCTACTACAAATGGTAAAAAGCATGTCCTGGGCTAATTTCTGGCAGATTATTCCACATAAATATGGAGGAGTACAGCCTATAGCAAAAATCTGGAACGCAGCATTTGTACCACACACCAGCTCTCTGCTCCCTCTCTCCAGGAACATGGATCCCAAAAAAAGGGGTAGTTCAGTAGTTCAGTAAGTCCAGGCATGGACTTTCTGATCCAGCTGCCACCCCAGTTTAATTCTGTTCTTCCATATGCTGAAGTAAAAGAACACAGTCAATTATTCCACAACTAGACGAGCAACACAAAGATGCCGATGTGAAAATGAAGTATGGAGGTGATAACAGGAAAGGATCTTTAAGGCCATGCGTGGCTCCAGTTTGTTTGGGTAAAAATACTTGCTCACGTGAAAAAAGTTTTCTCCCCAGGTCACAGGCAGCAGATTATGCCTTTGCTGAGAGTGCTTTTAGCTTCACTTCATAACACTCACACTCACTGTGCAATCATGCCAGGCACACAGTGGTAGCAGAAGCATTATTGTCTAACAGAGGCATTGTTTATTCATGCTGAAAAAGAGCATCAGACAGAATAAAGCTTGTTCTGAGGTCCCTCCATCCAGACTCACTTAAGCATCCTTGAGTCTCAGTTTCATGGTCAGAAAATCTTAGAGGCAGGGGCCCAGGAACCCATTAGAGCCAACAGAAGCCAATGCTTTTCACTGCATCACAAAACATCTAACTGTAAATAAATAAATAGAAATACAGAGACAAAGGGTTGGAAAACTGACGGGGAAAGGGGTTATTTGCAAAGTCTGCTTGCTTCTATATTCACAACAAACTTGGCATGGATTAGCTAGTGCTAGAATTTTCTTTCCTAGGGAATGTCTGAGCCGTGACTGTTGTGCTGCAAAACCTTGGTTCTACAGAAATGGTAGGATTATTTCATGCCTTCATCCTATTTTCTGACCAACAATGTTACAAACAAAGGACTTCTTTTAAGTTAAACATACCCTTATGCTTATATGACTTAAAAATACGCTGTCCATCTACATTCAGCCACCCACTTGTATGACCCATGACTGTATACCCAGACAAATAAAAGAATCTCTCCCTGCCTGGGAATGAGAATACCCTGAAGTCCTTCGTGCTCTTAAATGCTCTAGACAGTAAAATCACAATATTTGGGATATAATTTTATCATGCGGTAGCTCTTCCCTGTCACATCTTTAATCAACCAACCCTACTGCCTACAAAAGAAAAGCAAGCAGCCACTCCTCCAGCCCGTGAAGGCACTGGGGCAGGAGGGCAGAGCCAGTATTGAAGGAACCCGAAGTCATGTGAGTTGATTTTGCAGCCCTCGCTTTCAGAGGAAGATTTTCCCTCAAAAGGGCTTCAATTAAGATACTAGGACATGCAATGAAATGGGAAGAGAAGGTTATGTGCCCCAGCTTGTATTTTAACTATAGTGCTTTTTCTTAAGTTTCATTTTTAATTCCTTGGGTTTTGAATTAAGAAAATTGAGGTATCTAAAGTGTGAGGAGGAAGCAACTCCCTGAGTCATTCAGCCTTTCTGAATTCTTAATTGCAGGCCTTGCTGTCACAGCAAAGACTTGTTTCAGAGACTCGTTTCCTCCCCAAGCTCCCACGGGTGTATGCAATTACCTGATTCTTGCTACAGGTCGAGTTTAACCTTGTTCTGCTGCCACCCTTTTTCCTCCCACCCTGTGCCGAGGGGCTGACGTATCTATGTGAAGTCAGCGGCATTCTCCTGGGATAAGATGAAGATTGAATGAGTTTTGTGGGAGGCAAAGAGCAAGCCCAGGGCCAGGGAGTAGGGAAGGGTAAGAAAGTTGCATAGGATGAAGAAAGTGCATGTCAGGAATAATAAGATGTGACTGATGAACAAATTCAGTAACTGAGGAAAAAGTCTGGAAAAAACCCAAGCCATGGGGCTGAATGTGTGTTGGTTTAAATATAAAGAGACAGCTAGGGGGAAGGAGGGAAGCTAGGATTTGCCATCTCCAATCAAACCATCCAGTCTAGACTCCTGCCGCAAGCAGTGGCCAGCATGCTCCACATGAAGAGGCAAGAAGCTCCACAGCGTCAGTCTCACATCAGTGGGTTCTCAATGCACAAAGTCACCACCCGGTGACACAGACCTGCTGATTTCCATTGGAGCCTACCTGTCTATGAGGATCCAGATCATCATGCTCTTTCCAATACAAGCTGTGCATACAGAAGATAGCCTCAAGGTGACTTTCAGGGCAAGGGAAGTAACCTATCTGTGTCCTTCCATGGACTGCCGTCAGAGATTTCCATTAAAAGGACAACAGGACACAAAAAGCACAATGGGATATAGGACATGCAGAACACTGACAGACACAGAAAATTCATGCATGCATTTGTGTTCAGCTGCTTCTGATATCTTTTATGAGAGGTAAAAAGGATCCAACACATGATTCATCTTGAATTCCTCTGTTATTTTTTCTTTTGCAAAGTCCTTCAGCAGCACTAATGCTGATGTTGCTTTAGGATGCCTGAATGCATTAAATATTAATCACAAATGAAGTGAAGTTAGACCTAGAAAACGTACAGAGAGCTCAACAAGGATGATCAAAGATTTGGAGAAGCTTCTGTGCAAGGAATGACTAAATAGGCTGTGACTCTTCATCCTGGGAAAGAGGGGAATGGGACAGATGTCTATAAAAATACATGCAGCTCGGAAAAGATAAGCAGAGAAGAGAAAACAAACAATCACTCTCTCCACAAAGAGCTATGGCGCATCAAAGAGAACCTGCTGGTGGCAGGCTCTCTGCAAATGAATGGTGATTCTTCCCACTGTAGGGAATCACACTGTGCAAGAGGTGGTGTATGATAAAAGTTCACATAGGTTCAAAAGGCAGCTGATGAATTTTTCTTCCGTTAATTTGCCCACAGTTTCTCAATTTGAGAGCCTTTTCTGGGAAAGGAATGTTTTTACCACATAAATAACATCTAGGTCTAACACAGCTTAGAGGCTTTATTTGCTAGTATAATACTGATGGTAAACAATTGTGTGGTTTCCTGTCACTGATTTTTAAAGGCAACCCTTCCCCATCAAGTGTGATGGAATGCCACAGCCCCTTGCTGAGCATTGCAATGTTTAACAAACTCTTAAATGAAAAGACACTGTATGACATAGACTGTATTGCACCGTAATTGAAAAGCACCTATTGCACAGCCAGGCTCTAGCAAATGAACAGCTTAGTTGGTCTCCTAAGTTTCGAACTGAAACATGATGTTATAACCCAGACACGTGTTCTTCCATATCCCTCTGCTGATGCAGCAAAAATAGGCTCTGCAGACTACATCTTGCCACTTGTGTGGGGCTGGTTCACCAGATGAAGCAAGGGGGTGCTCATTTTCAACCTGTCCTGCAGAATCAACTTGACCACCTCATGCTAAAAATCTACAGGCAGCACATGGTGACACTGAGCTAATGATAAAGTTGGGGACACTAACAGGAAGATCAGCTGAGAAAAGTGTTCTGGGGTAGGGGTGATGCTGAAGAGAAAAGCACATGAGCAGCTAGGAAGACAGATGGCCCTTCCAGAAGGACCTGGTTATGTATCCAGAGCCGCCACTCGTAAGAGGTCTCATGAGATACTATATGTAAATGTTTTATAGATGAGCTGCTCGAAGCTGCAACGGCGTAAGCTAAGTCTTGTATGTTTTCTTTTTCATTTAGGGCAAGCAGTCTGAAACACATGCCCCACCACTGACCTCAACTCTAACCCAGAGGGGCTGTCTCTGGTTGAAAAGATGATTCATTCACTCTGCTAGAAGGGCTGAATGGATAGGCAGTATTCAGACTTCAGAACGCTTATCACTTGGGATTCCCTCAAAATTTAGGTCTGACATGACTGGGTCAGTAACCACACTCTTTTGTTCCTAGCTCCTCAAACAGAAATGTCTCTTTGCATCCTCCAGTGGTTCCCACAAATCAGGTCGATTTTTATGGCTTGCTAATTATTACTGCTAGACTTCTGCCGGGCTTCAGGATGAAAGAAGTGTATTTCTGAAAGCTCAGGGCACAAAACTTACAGAGTAAATCACTGTCTATCTGGCAGCAACAAAATCCAGCCATGGCAGCCACTTAAATATAACACATCTGGATAGTGCTGAACTTTATTTGTTTAAGAATGGAAAGTTTTGTTCTGTTTTTGTTGACAAAGCATATTAAAGATTGGCAGAAGTGCAAAAAGAGAAAAAGAAGTAGCTGTCACAAATTGCATTTTGTCTAGAGGTGCATCAACATACATGACACCCACAAAGCTATCTGAAATGACATTAAGGTTGCAAGGTTTCACCTCAGGAGTTTGGCTGTGAAGAAATGAGAGATGACTGCGTAATCCTAACTGGATCCCCTTCTGCATATGTACTAAGCTACTGCCTAGTTAAATAAACATGTTTTATTCTGCCCATTCCCTCTGCATACAGTATCCCAGTCTCCACTGCATCACCTTCCCAGCCCAGCCAAGCCATTGCCCCTGAGGGCTCCAGTCCCTCATCCAGGACCTGTCCCTGTTTGCTGTCCAGACGATAGCTTTCACCACCACAAACTTGGAAGGTTTTATCCTCCTCATACCAAGGTCCACTTTCAGATCCTCTCCTCCAGGTTTCATTCCAAGCAGCAGTTTCCTCATTCCCATTCCTCTATTAACTTCCAGTTTTCCTTCCTGGACTTCTTATCCAGTCCCTCTCTACAACTTGCCTCCATCCCATTGCTTACCAGCCCTCACCTTTCACCCTGCACCCTTTATCAGAGCTGTCTCATCTGCCCTTGACACCCTGCTTCCGCAAGTTCTTGGCCATCTTTTCTAACTTTGATTGCCTCTGCATTTGAAAGTGCAGTCTTTCTCCTCTCCCAGAAGCTATAAGCAAGGGAGAGGCAGCTTATTCTTTTTTTTTTCCACTCACAGGGATATGATGTATGTGACATAAATTGGGCTGGTCAGGCTCAGGGAGGTTGGAAGCAGCAGAGGCTTTAGCAAGTCTCTACTGACAGCAAAATTTCAAGAGATACATTTGTCCCTTCCTCAACAATGAGGATGCTAAAGAACTTCACAGACAAGATCTTGAGTTAAAACAGCAAAGCTGGCTTCCTCAACCCAGCCCAGGAAGGCAGCCTTGCTCCAGCAAAGGGCAGCTTGGGCCAAAACACATGCAAAACAGAGCAAGAAGAGCCTGACTGCCAAAGGGGAAAATTGCAGCCTAAACCACAAAAAGTTTGGCAAAGTGGTAAGAGAAACAAGGTCTTCTAATGCAACCACCTTAGCTGGCAGCCTCACCTACAACACCATGATCAGCAAAGGGACTGTGTGTTAAGGGATGTACGTGTGATGCTCAGAGATGCACTAGCAGCTAAGATCGCCATACCCGTAGCGAAGGCGAGCGACGCACTGGCAGTACCGCAGGCCAGAGACCGACAGTCTGATTTGAAGCACAGGGTGTAAAGAGGCCGGGAAAGATTATTCCAGAGAGACAGACAACCCTTTCTTTTTATGCCCTGAAAGAAAGTATATGTTCCATGTTCCATCAAGGGAAGCGTAAGAGCTCCCAACAAAGGCACCTCAAAGGCTCTGCGATACCCTCTTCAGCAGCAGAGAGCTGCCTGCCATTTAGATCTGGGCTCTACTCCTGCTGCTGCTGGAGTGGCTCTGGGGAAGAGCCAGCTTTGGATGCTGGGCCTGCAAAGGGAACAGCTTTGGACTCCCTGGGCCCCCCTTGCTGAGGGTAATGCAGCATTCGTGTCTCCTGGATCCCGTGATCTCTGGACCTCTCCTATGGCACTGCCACCACTACATGTCTGAGCCCCAGCCGCCCTCCCCAGGCAGGTCCCAGCCATCCAAAGATGCACAACATGCTCAGGCCTTCCCCTAATCTCTTCTCTCAGCAAGCTAGTGCTGAGTAACAGGCAGCAAGATACTTGTCCCAGATCCTGTCTCAAAGGTGCAAAAGGACCTGAATTTACTCAGCCTGGGCCCTGACCCGAGGTTTGTCCTGGCCACAACCCAGGCTCTAGCCCAAAATGTCATACTGAGGTTCCTCGCAGCCCACAAGACAGACCACATGCAGAACAGCAGGGCACCTTGTTCTGAAGTCTAGATACCTCTCTACCTCCAAGAACGTTCTGAAGTGATAAACAACCATTACTTTCTCTGCGTTTAGACTTACACCACGTGGAACAAAAGAGCCCTCACATCACATGCTGGGCACCCCTACAAAACTGTGAAGAATGCAGCAGCGAAGAAGCAGGCACTAAATTTAGTAAGATACAAACGACCTGCCCCAGCACCAGGGTGTCCCTCTTCAGTCTCACTCCTCTCTTACCCCCTCTCTGGGCACAGGAGAGGACATGCCTCACGTACAGCCCATGCCTAGCCTCACGCCAATCTCTGAAACACCCCTACGGCCAGTGCAAAACGCTCACAGATGAAAATACTGGTTCAGGCATTGAGATTCCTGATCAGTTTACAGATCGTGAAAGTCTCCTCACACCCCACACCTGATTTTTGCACTGTGTTAGGCTGAGCTGGCATTTGGGGGCATTCTTCCAAGGAACAGTACCGAGGTGCTTTCCAGCGTGACTGTACCCTACATATGCACTGGAAAGAACAAACAAATGACGAAAAAAACTTTCTGTTTTTAAACACAGTACTTACATATTATAAAAAAGAAGGATTCTGCTGCTGTCCTTTCAGCTGTTACCAGTTTGAAACACTTTACATGAGGCTGCAGCACAAACTAGAATAAAACCCTGAAGTTCCTTTTCCTGAAGCACTGCTAGATCAGACCCTACTGTGTGCGTGCCAATCGGCAGAGATTTTCAGTGAGGATTTTACTCTGGTGCTTTGTCAGTATTCTCCAGGAATATTACAAAAGTCGGGAGATTTTTTTTTTTTTTAAGAAAATTTTTACTTCTCCTTTGAAGAGGCACCTTAT
This sequence comes from Phaethon lepturus, assembly GCF_000687285.1. Lineage (NCBI taxonomy): Eukaryota > Metazoa > Chordata > Aves > Phaethontiformes > Phaethontidae > Phaethon > Phaethon lepturus. The sequence continues at coordinate 29,231 of NW_010544410.1, forward strand.
TTGATACAGAAGGATTTGATGTGGGAGGATACTCTAAAACTGCAATCCTCAACACACTTCAATATTCTTTAAATTTCTGAACACTTTAGAGGGGCTTTACTTGGTGAAATGGGAATTGTTAACGTCAGGCTAATAAAGACTACAATATCCACATCATTATATTTGACATAAAGCCCGTGATCAAGTGCAAAAAATTACCATTTAAAAGATACAGTTGATATTTCAAACATCAACCATTCAAATGATATGCTGCTTTGAAGAATATAGCGCACTGCACTTTGTTGTACTGCTTCCAAGGAGCATTGCTCATAACCATTTGCAGCTTCTGCAACGAGGGTGGTATTCTTCCTTTTTCCACAGCAAGAAATGACTATCGAGACAACATGTTTTTAAATAGAAGGTTTCTTTCTATCAATACTAAATGAACACAAAGGTGACAGGAAGTTACTGTATAATCAGTTCTCTCCATATAGCTAATATTTCATTGCGCTCTGTTTCCTAGTATAAAAACCAACCTGGCTCTATTTTCTTTGGCTCTTGACCTTTTACTGCTTTTTCTACTGGTTTACCTGCTCAGAATCCCAAGGGGTCTTAATATGAAAGATTTCCAAGATCAGCTGGGAGATTTATGAACACTGTCCAATGTTCTCCTTAATACGCCAGAACAATCTTCTTTAGCAAGAAAGGCGCAGAAGGAGTTCATGTCAGGGAGGATCAGTACAGCATTCACAGTCTTCTGCTCGTATTCCCAGACCAGTTCTCAGTCAGTGGTATGGAAAATGGTCAGGGAAAATACTCTGAAGACATGGCATTAAGACACTTCTCACTCCAGCTCTTCTTCAAAATCCAGATAAAAAATTCATCACAACTTAATTCCTAACATTCATTTTTCCATTTCAGCAATTGCTGAACAAGGAAGTTACGAGGTCATAAAAATGGAGTGCAGCAGCAAAGTCCAGTGCTGTAGCCATGCTAGAAAATACATTAAGGTCCCTGGACTGTCCCATCTCTGCAAATCATTATGAAGTGTTTATGCAAGGGCAAATTAGACAGGAAAGGACACAACTGGACTTTTATACACTAAAATGAATAACCAGTCCCTTTGAAGCAAAAAGTCTAAGCATCCAACATGTTCTGGAGGAGAAGGAAGAGCAGAGCAGGCTGGCCCCACTGCAAAGCAGATCAATACCTGTGTGGAAGACCAGGGTGACAAAGAGAGCTTTCTTCCCCATAGGCAAGATGTTTCTGTCCTTTCCCAACCACTGACTGAAACATTCTGTCGTATTGGCAATCCTGGTATTTCTGTAAATCCTACTTTCAACACTTTTCTGAAGGTGTGGGCTTGGTCTTAGTGACAGAGCCAGATGTGTATGGCTATGCTGGGAGATCACCAATGTGCATTAACCATCCCTGACACACAGCTCACCAGACAGGGCTGTAGTTTGTCTGCAGGTAAACTAGGCAAGGAGTGTTACGGCGTTAAATCCTACACTGTTAATCTCCTGTAGGCAGGCTGTAGTAAAACAAACAAACAAACAAACAAACAAACAAACAAAAAAACCCCACACTGGAACTTCATTTCCACACATGTTTAAGAGCACAAAATAGCCAATACATTTACTGATTGTAAATCAGCTTCTTCCTCAGCAGATAAGAGTGAGCTGTATCTTACATTTTCTGACACCTCCACAGGATTACTGACTTGCATTCCCTTATTCACTGCATATCTGCAGGACTGCAAATACATTGCAGTATGAATTCATTAAGTGAATTCGTGACACAGAAAGCATCAAATGCAATTGAGCATGGCAAAGCAGCAGACCATCTAGTGATCAGACACGGCTGCCTAATTTCCATGAGTTAGCATGTTTTAGACATGTGGTCCTTTCAAGATCAATTCATTAACAGAAAGCGAAGCGTTCGATTCAGATCCTCCCTGATTTAATTTCAATCCCTTCTTGCTGCTTTTCTCTGCATCTATTCGTACATACGAAATAAATGACAACTCCATACAGCTTTCCAGTTTCTCATGCATTTTCATGTGTGTTTCGATCGGAGCTCATGTACACAATAGTGAATCAAAACATCTGTCAATAAAACTGCCTCTCTCAGGAATTACAAACATGACATAACTGTGATGCCAGAATGCATCTAAAAGAATGAAAAAGCAACGTAAGGAGTACATTACACATTATTTTAATTGCACCCACTTTACAGAAAAGACAACAATAGAACGTGGTAAAAAGATGACGAAGATTTTCTCCGTTCATCAACACCTCCTTCCATTTTATTTCAATTGTCACCTCTGCACCAGAAACACTGAAATAACCAGCATCACTGCCGTTGTAATGACTTAACACCCACCTCAAGCACATATAGAAAAAACCCCTAATTTTGTAGGCTTCAGTGCTTTTAAATTATGTTTGTTACCATGAGAACTTGATTAAAATGCCACCCACATGCTTGCAGAAGGGGGGGGGGGAACCACAACAACAACAACAACAACAATCTACTTTTAATCAGTGGTAGTACACTTGCTGCATTGCAGCATTTTTATAAGCTCCACAACCTCCTGCAGTAAGAGCCAGCAGAGATGCCCAGACAGATATATTTTGCTGAATACTTTATTCTGGAAAAAATTTAGCTGACAGTACGGTTGTAATCCAGTACTATTATGCAATATTCCAACTGAGCAAGATAAAGCACACATACATGTCCTGCACTATGTTACATGGCTTGATTTGAAAACTACACAATTACATGCATGTGCAAGGTGGAGGCAACTCTGACATCCACTCAGGACAAAAATTTATTTGTGCTATCTGAGACAAAGCAAAGCTATGAAACACTCTGGCTTCTTCTTCATTTTATCCATTTGCTAGCTTTATAAATTTAGGCTGATTTTTATGTATATATATTTCTGGAAAGTCAAATGATAGCATTGTATCATCTAGGCTTCCTTTTTTTTTTTTTCTTTCTTTTTAATTTACAGTCACATCATCTTTGGATTAGCGGCTATGGACACTGCATTACTGCAGTCTGACTAGGAGCCAGAGTTTGCAGAACAGGCACCCCAAGTCTGCAGCCACTTCAAAGCAGATAATTAGCAGCATGGCTGAATCAAGAGCCAGTAATAAATTACATACAGTAGCTTGTTCAGCAGTGTATGTGTTCAATGCCACAGATGATGCGGACTACAGGAAGCGCATGCAGCCAGTGGTGAGCTAGGGAGGGGGAAGAGTTTCACACCTCTGATCAGAATAACTTACTAGCCACTTAGGCAAGGAGTCATCTCACACAGCGCTCCCTTAAAAAAAGACGTATCTACTCATCCACAGGAGGGAAGCTACCATTATTGTAATTAAGACACCAGCCAGACTGTATCCCATTTAAGGTGAGAACAGAATGAATTTCCCCATGAAAGGTCAATCACCCTCTTGAGGACACTGTCCATGCCAGAGCACTAGGCAACCTTTAGACTTCAAACGAATCAGCTCTAAGAGGGAAAATCTATCGGCCAGAGAGGGCATGCACAATGCCATAAGCCCCCGGCTACCGTCTTCGCAAGAGTGAATTGTAAAGTGAGCTGAAAGAAAGGGAAAAAATAGACCTTTGAGATAACTGCAACGGAGCAGGCAGATCTCCCAGTTCTTCACCTGCATCTTTATACAACATTAGTAGTTGTTGGCCTATCCATTTTGAACGTTACGCGTAATGTATGTATTTGCAGCTGTACTTCGACCTGTCATGAGTTAAGCATCACAGATGATAAAGCGGTCGTCACCAGAGGAGGTGACAAATCCATGAACTGGCAGCAGGGGACACCCTAGAAGATGGTGGTGTCCCATTTGAACTGCTCAGGCTGCATGGGGACATGGCACCACATAGGCCAGGGGAGGCACAAATGTCTTCCAGTGACACTAGAGGCTCTCAGCCACGCAGTAAAATACAAGTGTACTTGCTTGAACTTAGAAGGTCAGGCAGGGAGTGTGTCATCCCCCCTGTTAGGCAAGATACTAAAGGAGAATTTTTTTTTTAAATCACTGACAATTGATTTTTTGGGGGAAGAATTCTACACAGCATCCATTACGAGTGATTTCAGTGAGGTCAAGAGAACTACCCTGACTCACCCCAGCTCCGAATCTGGCACCCACTGGCTGCCTGGAGCTCCCACCTCCCCCGTCTTCTGCTCCCACACACATACAGGACTGACTCCCCCCAACTTCCATGGAATATACACCATGCAGGCAAAACGTGAGCAAAGCTTGACCCTAGATGCACGGAAGCCAACTGGCATATCATAGCTGAGGGTGGAACGTGGTGCGAAGAGCGACACACAGAGCAATCGGAATCAGAGTAGCCACGGCTGAGCTCAGTACAACCTGCTTTCACACCTAGGGTGCACAACGCTGCGGATGGGCCAGTTTACGCCAGCTCAGACACCCCTCGCCTCAATGGCATCACTTTTTTTTTCTGCCCCTCCTTTCCTTCTCTCTTTCTTTCCACTAATTGCAGTGAGTCTGGGATCATGCCCCCACAGGGTTACAAAGAAAGAAGAATGTTATGATCATCCAAACCTCCTAGTGATGAAAAAAAAACTTCTCTGCTTTGTGTTCAAGGAAAAGCCTGGCTTACTATTCTTCATAGACACAGATTTTCCAGGACATTAATAACATTAGCAATTATAAGGTACTTTAAATAAAGAGATTTCCCTTTTATTATCTACAGGCTGCTGAGACCATGATTGTCTCACCCCTCCTCTGGATTATTGTTAATTTATTATTTGCTGGCAATTTATCTTCTTCCATTATGATTCTATGATTAGTCATTAGCTGCAAAGAATTTGCTAAAATTGACCAAAGGATGAAGAAATCCATGCACCTATTTAAGTGCTTTCAAGATTCTCTTACTGAAATACAGTTTTTCTTCCTCCTACCACTGTGGTATAATATAAATATTCCTATAACCATGAGGATCTTTCCAAAGGCAGAAGAGTGTTACGATTAAAGCACTGAGAAGCAAGATCAGAGTTCAGTCCAGGGCTCTGCTGTTCATCTGCTCCACGACCTTGAACTTATGAATAAGTAAGTCTGTGCCTCAGTTCTCTCAGCTGTAAGACAGATTATAATGTTCACACTGCCTGTAACTTGCCTATTTATGCTGCAAACCCTTCAGGGCCAGGGCTGTCTCTTCCCATATGTGCTAGGATGCTCTGGCTCCCAACCAAAGCCTTCAGATGCAGATTTCAGAAAGTTTTGCTCGAGGAAGGACATTTACCAGACACAGCATCTGCTTGGAGGCAGCATGACAAACTTTTCCAGCCACAAAAAAAAAAAAGAGAGAACCAAAAGGAGAGGACTGCAATCTTGGCCACTGACACCAGAGCCCGAGTTGCTTCTTGAGTACGTTGCAGAAGCGGAGAGATCCAGGATGCCATGTGCCTGCTTGACAGCTCTGGGGACGGAGGCAGCCCTGAGCCTTGGCTGTCTAACAGCTCTGGCCCCAGAAGCCTAGAAGCTCAGCTCACGCCCCCAGCCCTGCTGAAAGGGACCCTGATCCTTTAAAAGTCTCGATGATCAGCCAGGACTATCAAGAGTAGCCACTGCTTAAAATATGTATGTGAAGTCTCTGATCGTGGTTGCAGCCCATAAACTACGATAAGGAGCCCCTGCTGTTGATGTTAGCATAAAACCAAACGAAAATGCAGATTCTTATTTCAACTCCATAGGGCTGCTGGCCTAACCAACTGGGTTGTCTCTAAATGACTTAATTCTTTCACAGAATCCCCATAACACTTCCCCTCTCTTTCCTCCAGCAATCTATATAAAGCTTTCTGCATTTCTTCTGATGGATCCTCATTTCTAAAAATATTTTTACAAAGAACTGTCTTTGGTAGCAATTAAAAATGTGACACAACATAGTGCCAGAATCCATTTAAAAAAACGTAATTCACAAGGTATGCATCAAGTCCCCGATACCAACCTGCCTCCACAACTACATAACAGGTCCTTGAAATGACTCCCTGACTTTAAACCAGTATTATCAACCCCCTGCTCGATTCTGCCAGTTAACTCAGCTGAAGATGTGTGAATGTGCAAGCAATCCAAAAATACTTGCTCCCTAATTCTCTCATTATGTTTGTGCTCCAGTTTCCTGTCTCTGGCTGTCTGCTGTGTCTATCCACATCCATAATTGTGAATCACACCGGCCAATTTCTGTCATGTTTGACAGAAGATACTAAGCTCCTACCTACCATCTCAGGAAATCCACAGATGGGTAGAGGAGAGAAAAGATATTAATGCCTCTCCGGAGGGAAACACAAGGAGAAGAGCTCAGCCCTTATTCCTTCTGTTTGGCAGTGTCCTGGTGGTCTAATCAGTAGATGTGGACCTCACATGCAGCCACAGCATATGCTCTTTCTGACCCAATTAACTGTCTAAGCAAAGACAGGTAGAGGATGAAAGAGGTGCTGGTTAACTTACAGTGGGAAGTCACTGCAGAGAGGATGTAGACAGTTGCTGAGAAAATGCAATGTGGAATTCAAAGTAAATCAGGAGACTCCAAAGAGCCAAGGAGTAAATGGACATAATTTGGTGAAGAATCAGAAAAAACATGGGGGAAGAAAGACAGGGATGCAGGGAAGAGCCAAGTGCTGTAGGTCTGAAGGATCACAGGAGTGAGCGTGAATCTTTCATAGGGAACCAAGAGGATGAGAAAACTAGTGGTACCTCATACCACAGGAAAGGAATACAGGGGCTGGAGAGTTGGAGGTAGACTGTAGGTAGTGCGGTGAAAAAGGTCACGAGCTGTGAGTGGAGAGACGACACTGGATACCACGCCACACGGACAAATAATGCCAATTATTTTAATTTACAAAATAGTTTAATTGGCAAAACCATTTCCAGCAGTGAGCTGAACTCACACAAAGAGAAAGACCTGACTTCAGGCATTTCAAAGTACAGCTTTGCTCTGAAAGGTGTATGTACATTTCAGACTGCGAGAGAAGGCACTTTCATGACTTTTCTGGCCTGAGTGAGGAGGCTCTGGTAAAGAATAGGTTTTCTCATCTTAATTTGGGGTTTGCATTGCTAGCTGAAGACAGTTCTAAACACTCAGAACCTGGAGGGGAAAAAAGGGAGGGGCGACCTAATTCTATTTCAAAGCCAACGTTTAGATTAGTTTTTAATGGAGCTGAACTATTTTGTCCATTTCTGTTGCTTGCTACACGCAGAAGTACAGAGCTGCATTAGTAATGACTTTTGCTGTACTAGAGAGAAAAATATTCCCAATGGAAAACATGCTAAAACAGCAGAGACAGACTAGCGATGAAGCTGGCCTCATGCATTTTACAACCCTTAATACACTGGATTTTAAGTCAGAAAACCCAAGTAACTTAGCATTAGAACCCTTGTTAGCTGCATAATGTACGTGCTTTCATGCTGATATGTCCCGGGTGAACTGAATCACGTGAGTACAGTTTTCCATCTACAATTTCCTAGCATGAACTACGGAGTCTCTAAGCTACTAATTACACCGACAAATACGGTCTCACCAGCGTGGAGTCTGGCTGCTTGCACCTCTTTGTAGATGTGACTGCAAGCTCTCTGGGGTCTGGAACAAGTCTGCTGTCTGAGCACACAGCGTCTAACACAACAGTGACCTAACCCACACTTGGACACCTAGTTACTAATATTATGGTAGCTACAGCAATGAATCACGAAGCATTAACAAGAATCACAGCAAAAGCTGTTGCACACAGTAGCTAGTTCCCAGGCATGCCGCCATTAACTGGAGACTTGAGCTTGTTGTGTCGAATTCTGTTTTCATTATGCTCATAGAACGGAAACATAATTCTTCAGCATTCTTACAATTTTTAGCAGCAAAACTGATGCAAGAATGATTTTGTAAGCAAGCAAAATATTTTTTTGCACAAAAGAAGTCGTAACTAAAATAAGGATATCAGGTAGTTATTATTGAGAATGTGCTGCAGAAAAATCTTACAGACACAGGTAGGAGCAACATTATGAATTAATTTTAGGAAAGGACTACTGATCAAAGTGCCTTGCAATCTAGCCCAGATATGCCACACATACATGGCAAAAGGCAGAACAGGCACTTATAATTCTACTACAAAAACGTCCTGAAGCCTTCTGATTTAGAATTCAAGGGTGATTTGGAAAACAGTGAAGAGAACAAGCTGTGTCTATAATGTCAGGATCTCTCTTTTCATGTGAAGACCTCACTTGTACATGAATCGCACGGCATATTATATCCCTCTCCCTGCGTAATTACTCCAGCTGCCCAACATGTCATGGCCAGAAACTGGACTGAATTATAACTTCCTGCTTCAGAAGGGACCAAAGTCTCACAGAGATTAAAAATGAGGGGAAAAAAATTACTCATCTTAAGGATGACAACTAGAATATTTTTTTGTCGCTATTATAAAGAGTTTTCTTTCATCAGCTATGCTGGAAAGAACATTCGATTCAAACATCTGTTCTTCTCATAAGGTTCACTCCTTAATACAAACGGATCTGTGCCTCTCTCAAACTCCTCTCACAGAGAACGCTCACAGCACTCCCATTACTCCCACGATCCTTTCAAAACCGTGTTTACTAACATAACTGCTTAAATACACGTAATTCAGGCTTAACTCTGAGCGTCATGTTTCCCAGAGCTGAAGGTAACAGGGTTGGTAATGCTTAGGCTTTCGGTGACTCGCACTGCAAAGCCATTTACAGTTACTAAGTGGGAATGGGATCATTTTTTCCATGAGTGCTTCGCAGGCAGCACTGACTTTCAGCCCGCTCTCAGTGCCGAAAGGCGAGAGCACATCCCCGTGCGCTGTATCCCAGCCCTGACGCCAGCCAGAACCAGATGCTTCATAGGAAAGTTCACAAGAACTTGGCAGTAGGATGCTACGGACAAAGGTGGTTTTAGAGAGCAGCAGGGTTTGCTGGGAAAATAAACAGGGGACATGTGGTAGGTCAGACCACTGGAGGGGGAAAGTGGTACAAGGCCTTTTGAGCAGGACACCAGCCTGGTTGCCCCCTGATGGATGACGTAATCTGACCGATACAGAGATGCCCTCCAGTTCATGTGAATGAAGGGCTGGCACATGCACCACACAGCAAGGATAGTGTATCTTTCAAAACTGAAACTATAATTTTTAGAACTGTGGACAAATCCTTTTTCATATAGCCGTAAAGCTATAATCCTTAGCAAGATGGTATGTTTTCAAAAGGATGTCCAAAGGAGAGCTGAGCTCCTACTCCATGGTGCTGAGTTTTCTTTCCCTCCGCATGACTCAGGAGACCAAACTCACAGTTGTGAGAATTCAGCAGTAGCACAGTTGACTGGTTCCTGAGTTAGAGGAAGTATTATGTTGACTTTACTGTTGGAAATGCAAAAGAGAATATACTTCTCAACTGCAGTAAGTCTTCACAAAACCAAAAATCAACTCATCAACTCACCTTCACCTTGCTTAATTTTGTCCCTCTATAAAGTCACTTGAGTACTGCAGAGGAGTTGAAAAACTCAGTATTGGGGCTGGCTGCTGATCCTGACAAAAGCATCAAGCATGAGCTGCAACACACAGAATGGGCCAGTTTCCCTTACCAATCTCTTCCTCAGAATTACGCTCCTTTGCTCATCACTGCACAGGGGAAAGGCAGGATGACATTTCACTCTTCCTCTCCCCTCCTGGTCTCCCTGGCCCACTTCTTGCATCTAAGGAGTTGGGGAGATGCTTACTAAAGAGCTGCAGCAAGTCACATAACCTCTGCCTGTCAACTCCTGCCTGAACAATCTTGCTTCTTGGCTGTAAACAAGTTTTAAGCATCTACTAGTGACTCAGCCTGGTAGGTAGGATTATTGCTAACACCACCACCATCATCATCATGATTTACTAGTGACAGGGGACATTCTCCTTCCTTTCCATTGCTTAACAACCACGCCTGAATCCTTTCAAAACGTAGCAAATGCTACCTTTGGTAGATGATAAATACAAATAACACAGTGTTCTGCCCTTACATTTATGTTCAAAACAGGTGTTTTCAAACGAAAGGAGGTGCACGTAATGGCTATTAAGACAATCAGAAGAAAGGAGAAAAGAGACAGGCTGACTGGAAAAATCAATGGCAGGCCTCCTTTCAAAGGAGAAAAGAGGTAGATTGATGATAAGGGATAAACACAAAGGAGGAAAAAACAAAGGCTAGTTTGGTACAAGAACCGTGTGGCCATTGATAAGTTTTAGCTGGAAGCTAAAGGTTTTTTGCCAGTGAGATTGCGGAACAGACTACTGGTTGGCAGGACACCATTTTTAAGAGGGAGGTTGATGAAGGAGGATTGGATGCCATGCTGGTTGTGACAGCAGGCATGCCAAAAGCCTCCTTCAGCCCTGTGTCAGAACCAGCCAGGTGAGGACCCCTCCTTGCAACCCTCCCAATGCCAAACAGGAGACGCTCCAAGCCAGCTGCATGGGAAGTGAGAAGACAACGGCAATACCACCACTAAACTATACCCTGCACCCTGCCCACTTCCAAGGTTTCCCTAGTGCTACAAAGATCACTGAGGAAGAAAACAAAAGTAAGAGAAATTAAAACAGAGGAAAACATCTCTAGAGTTTTTGACTCTCCAGAAATCAAGACAACATTTCATCTGTAGGCGTTACAAGAAATCCTTCTAGCAGGTATCAATTCACGCCCCTTTTCCTAAAGACTCACTGACATCTTTCTATACAATGTTAATTTCCAGCCAGCAGTGAGGAAATTTCTAAGACAAATGCAAGCTATGGTGTATTTAAAGTTCAGTCATTTAAAGTGCACTTAGGTCTCCACAGAATTCATATGAGACACGCTTGTACCTGAAAAGGTTCCAACTTAATTGAACAAAATATCGACACACAAATGTTCTGAGTACACCGCAGGTTCACCTCGGCCTCGTTCTGTCCTCAAGCCTCTGCTCAGGATGGCTGCTGCCAAGCACTATCCCCATCTACGTGCCTCTCCTTCTGAGCATCTGTAGATTCACAGTAGAAAAAGAATTGCGAGTAACGCTTATACTTAAAAGGCTACCCAAAATTATTAGGAATATCAACGTGACAGAGCCTTTGGAGGGTGTTAGAGTTCCCCCTCCTGCTTAGAAACAGCCCCACATCAGACCTAGGCAGAGTCCAGGTGAACGAATTGTCTTGGTTCGTTCCTGTTGCGGAGTGCCTTCATAGAACCAGCTCTATGTGCAGAGACAGCACAGTGTCAGAAAGAGACGCTGAGTTTGTTCATAGTGCGTGGGGAATCATGGGGCCCAGAGGCACTGCAGCAGCCCCATAACATCAGAAGAAAAACCACACCCTCGGAGAATGCCGTAATGCTTCCAAAGCTGAGCCCTCAGCTTCCAGTGCTGCCAACAGGCTGTACTGAGACCCTGGCTCAGAGGGATGTGAGCTTTATCATCCATCCCTGTAGCCCTCCATGCCACCTTGCTGGTTCTGTTACTTCTTCCCATTAAACAGCCAGACTTGGGGGATGCTCTTACACAGGAGGCAACAGGACAGTCTCCTTTCCTAAGCCCCTACCTCCTGTATCATAACTTTCCCCTGTCACCCACCTGCAGCACATTATTTCTACTGCTAGTTTTCACTGTTTTCACTGTTACTTTTAGTTACTGCAGAGACCAAGGGACAAAGGACAGATGGCAGACAGCAATGCTTATGAGATATTAAAGCCCATTTTTTCTTCCTAACCACTGACACAGTGACCCTGTGTAGAAAATGCCAGTTCCAACGCACAATTGTTTCCCTTTCTTTTCATTTCAGACTTGCCCACTTCTTAAACTGTCTGCAGCATCCCAGCAGCACCAAGAGGCTACAGGGCACTCCACGAATATACTCTTTATTTCAAGAGCAATAATTAAGGCCTGTCAGTTAAAGATGGGATTGCACAGACAATTTAAGCTTTGCACAGTAGACATCTGAGAATTTATTTTATCACCAGTGGAGATATCAATGGAGAAACAGTGAATGTAATAAAACTGCCTGTTACTTTAAGTCTTACAGGCTAATTTAATCCTTCATGTAGTACTTGCATGCTGCTGCAAGGGTATTCTGGGGCCATGGGAAAATTCCTGAAGCGTGCAGTATCACTGCGAGCAGTCTCATGCTGCCCTCGGCCCTGGCAGACGCTGGCAAGGAGTCAGCATGCAGGCAGGCTGGGTTGCTTGTACCTGCTGGCTGTCCCCGGGGAGCCAGACATGGTGAGTGAATGCCGGGAATGGGGTGGCTCCTGCCCGGCCACAGTTCACTGTCCAGAAGGTGAATGCTCCTTCTCAAACTTGCTGCTTGTGCCACACTTTCCAAGAGGAATAGCAGCAATGAAATTTAGTGCAACAACAAAAGACAAAAGGAGAGGGAGAGGGAGGCACACACAGCCTTTATCTGACTCCCACGGTCCATGGCAGGCCTGTGCTGCCATGGCTCATGAGAAAGGGAAGTTCACGGATGAAAAGTGAACCACCTTGTACTTGTGCAAGTGCCTAAAAACTCAGAGAGTCAAGTTTGATCCTTGGGTTCCATTTCCTTCAACTTCACAGGGCCAGGAGAGACTGCATGCAGAAGTAAACTAGGGGGCTGGTCAGGAAATGTATAGATTTATGGGCTTATAAAAGCTCAAGAAGTCCAAAACCAGACTCGTACCCAATACATACACTCACACATACAAGTGCATGCATGTACATACACACAGATCCCAGATCATATGCTGCTATGGATTTTTCATTCTGTAGCTTGCCTTCCTTTAAAGCTGTGTTTGATCTTTCCATTTTTTCATCATTAAGTATCTTGGCAGCCACAGAAGCACAGCATCGATTTTTTGGGGGGAATAGGAAAGATTTATTTTGCTCTCAAAAGAACAGAAAAAACAGGAAAGATCTAAAAATACCCCATAATCCCATAGCCCATTCTTTGTAAACCAAATCCTTGCCACACTTCTCAGATGTCAAAAATGACAGCTTCTGAAAATTCAGTAAAATAAGGTCCAGAACAGAGTGCCCACTGACTGATTAATATCCCCAAATAATCACCAATTATTAATTGCTGTTTTCCCCCACTTAATATAACCTCACAGAAGGAACATGTCCTAAACTGGCATAATCCAGCACCTTTTTATTAACAACACAGAGGAGGTAACTTTTACCAGCTTAATAAAACTTTTGTGTGTGTGTATGGTACTCGAAGGACACAGAGATCGAACCTCCTTTAGCTTGCTGAGCTGAGACCCTGGGAGGGGGCCACCATCCCAGTATGCCTTACATCTCACCGTCCATGAGCTTCCACAGGCATCTCCTGAGCCCACTGAAGCCCTCTTGTTTAGGCTGTATTGCGAGGCCAAAACAAACACAACACTTCACCCCAAAAGAATTGCAATGTTTCATCCTGTCCTGCCCAAGTGAAGTTACAACAGCAGAAACTTGGGCACTTTGCCACCCTACTCACTGTGCCCTCTTGCATTTCTTTCTTACACTTCATATGAAGCCTTTCAGTCGAAACCCATTCCCATTTCCCAAAGTTCAGTATTCTCTCTTAGCATTTAACTAATGCATTCTCATGCTTGTGAGAACAGAAACCCTGTTCACTTGTAAATCAAACAGAAATGAATACATATGTATATGAAAATATTGGCAAAACAAGTATCTGCTCACCCACATGACAGAGGCAGCACAGGTTCTCTCTAAAACTTGTTTTCGGTCTTCTGAGACAGGAGTGTCTTGAAAACTTTCTCTTTTTCAAAGCGGAGAAAAAGCAGACTTCTTTGATCTAACCCAATCTTATTTTCAATTCTGGACATTAGGCAGTATTATGCCTGCCCTTACGCTGCCAAACTGTTCTCATCTTCTCACTGCAAGCAGCAGATCGTGACAAACCAGAGCAGCGTGCAGCAACACTATCGCCTCTCTCAGATGCTCTGCCTTTGTATCAACACCATCTTACGCCCTTTCACCCAGAGCTGTAAGCAGGTTCTTGCTAAGTCAAAGACAAGACGACAGCTGCTTTAACAATGGGTACAGTGGCTCCCATCAGACAGAGGAGGATTTTAAAATAAAAAACATGGAGAATTACAAAAGCGGAAACTAACCCCAGAAAAATAATGTTCCAGGAGCTAGAGGACTTTTCTTCTTGCTCTTTTCTCAAGACTCCCTGGTCTGTTGAAGCAGCCTCTCTGTGAAACTATGCTAACAAGTAAAAAGGTCATACCTGTTTAAGCAGATGATAGGATGCTGCGTCTGGTTGTTAAACAAGGGCAACTCTCTGTTCCTACAAAGAAATAGAAATACACACTCTATTAAGTCTCTATTCAGTGAATTTAGCATAACCTTAATAAGGACTATACGATGCTGCCTGTTTGCACACTTACATCTGAGTTTTTTTCTCTCAGGTTTATTTCCCAAGGCTCACTTGAGACATTAATTCAGATCCCCTGTTATGTCCAGCCTGCTTTGGGTCCACCTAAGAGCTGCTTAATCCTTAGGCCCGCCCTCAGAAAAGCTGGCAATGACTCCAAAAAGCCACTCATCAGGGAAGACAAACAGAGCACAGCATGCTCCCAGGAAGACTCCCTCCACTAGGAGATCTGGCGGGGCTGCTATACGCACCATCTCTGCTGCGGGAGAGTCTCAAATAAGAATGAAGAAAATGGTTGCAAAGATGCCCAGAAAGTCATGGAAGAAGAGCAAGAGCCTCCCACTGACTTCCCAGCAAGACACTTCAGAGCCGCTGAAGACACCAATGCAGGGAACTACTCCAATCTCTTCTTAAAACTGTTTTTCTTGGCTCAGTTGTATAGCAGAGGGTCTTAAGTTTTCTCCAGTTTGTCTGGGATAAGTAGCAAAGGTTACCACGTACGTTATTAACCCTTTTGTGACCCTCTTTGTTTGGTGAGAAATGCTTGGACACCGAATGTAGCTAGCCTGTTGAAATAATCTCCTCTGCATGCTCTGCTCCAGGCTTTCTTTCCATATTGAAGTCTTTGATCAGAGCACGCCAGGGAAAACACAGATGCAAGCAACAGACACTGAAGTGGCTGCAAGGGGAGAAAGGGATCTCCTTGCTATGCGTGTCTTTGAGTATCCCCTAAGTATTATGGGGACAGCTGGTACTATCACCTATATTTAAGGCTGCCCAGTTCCTTGCATCTCAGATGCTTGTAACTTCGTTGATTTAAGTTTTTCAGAAATTGATTCCCCCTATATGGTAGCTGACTCAAGTTAATGCTTTGATTTGTGAGTTGTTCTAAAGCTTCAGCAAGAATGGGCCAGGCATTTCCAGGAACTAGATTAGTGAGAAATACATGACTAAAACCAAGTTAAAAAGAAGGATAAAAGGTAATGATAAAGAACAGGATGCAAGTATGCAATTAGAGAGAATCATAATGCATACACACAAAAGGGACTAACCTTAAACTGAAGAGTAGTTCAGGCTTTTCCTGTTTCCAAGCCTGGACTCCAATTCTTCGACACTGAGTTAGTCTCCTTGCCTGCACCATGTCACTGGCATGGGGCAGTGCTAGCTACAGCTTTCCACCAGTTTGCCCAGTTAACATCCAGCATGAACTGAAAGATTTTGCTGCCTTGAAGGGGGAACGTTTCAGACAGTTCTGACAGCAAATAAATGGAAAGCGACCGCTCCACCTTACTGCAAAGGCTGTCAGCAGTGTACCCTTCATTTACACATAATAATTAGTTACAGTAAATGAGCTATGTGGAAACGAGGCTCCAGCCAGCATCAATTCTACCCACCCGCAGGATGAAGAGAAATGTTAAAATAGGCTAATTAAATTTGCTGTGGCTCAGCAGAAAGATCGATGTTCTTGACAGCTGAGTGTTCAGTACTCAGCGTCCCAACAGCCCTCTGATGTGTCACTGATGCAAAATAATGCCACGTAGTCAGAACCAGAGGAGGTGGATGCTTGCCTCTTGGGACAGGTAAATGCAGAAGACAGAAGCATTCAACAGATACATTGACAGAAGGAGGGACACACCTACAACAAATCCCAGATGACCAGATGGAATTTTTAATGAATTAAACAAAACAAAACAAAACAGGCTTAGTACTTTCACATTTGTACTATACCAGCATTCAGCATGCACTCTAATAGTCTGAACTGAAACCTCAATCACTTCTCTGCTAAAGGTCTAGCACAATAAATGTGATTCTAGCCGGCAGCAAAATACCAAAAATACCAGACAATAAAAATACAAGATGCTAGAAGTAGGAAGCAGTTTTGCTACCCCAGGAATTTGCTGGGGATGTGCTGTAATCAGCATTTCCACCTCTGGCTGACTGGGAAGAAAAAATGAGATGTTTCAAAGATTCTTCCCCTAGAAAACAGGGGAGAGACCCACCCCTACATTTGGGGCAGTTATCTAGGAAGCAAGAAATTAACATTTCAGTGCCTGGTCAGAATGTGGCACCACATATATGAATGGGGTTTTTCACTTCCTATGAGCATCTTCTAATAATCACAGCACACAATGTGCTTTCTTTTGGGGTTGTTCGTTTGGGGTTTTTTCCCTCCCTAGCCCTCTTGTTTCAGACAGACATCCCTGAAGAGCATGTCCCAATAAGGAATTCATTGAAACAGCACAGTCTTTAGAAAAGCTTTGTGCTTCCATGAAGGGACATGCTGGCTTGTTGGTGCTTTGGCGCCGGGACTGCAGGGGACGGCGCCTTGGCTGCTCCGAGCATCACCCTTTCCAAGGGACAGGGCACAAAAAAGACAAGTTATTTTTCACTCCCAATGGGAAGCTGCCTTGCAGAGACCTGTCAATCTTGGATATGAAAATCTTTATCAGATCATGCAAGTTTATCACAACGAATAAAACTTGCTGAAGTCCTGTTCACAGACTGGTAAATGCATTTAGCGTACATTTACTTTGACTTAAGTGCATCAGGCAGTTTTTCTGTAGACGCAGACTAACACAGGTCTAGACAGCTCTAGGCTGGATGTGACCTAGCATAAACTGGGTAAGGATACCTGTTTATTCTGGCTCTGCCATCCACCTGTGGGCAGAGCACATCACCAACTGCATCCTACTTCCCCTGTTCTATATATTAGGGATTGCATTTCCTTCTTTTTGTTAGACACTTTAACATCTACCTATAAAAACTGACAGAAAAATCCCAATGTGCATACACACACACACGCACCAGAGAGGACTGAGCTTTCTTATGCACAAGCTATTCCTCACTAATGTGCACCTACTCCTGCTTCTCCTCTTACTAAACTTCCAAAAACAACTGGCTTGATAGATTTATACAGTTTATTCAGTGGAAAAAAAAGTATCCACCTTTTACAGGAGCTGTTTCTTTCATGTTGGAAGGCTTTTTCAAAGACTCCTATCAAACCTAACAAACAATGCACCTGTTCAGTTCTTCGTGATGAAAATTAAAAAGGACAAAGTGCACACTTTGCCTAAACTGATCCACTTCTTCCTCTCAGAAAGGAGCTGTGCTGTCACCCTGAGTGGTCAGCCCATCCTCCAGAGGCCCTGACTCTGCCTTGCAGACATCTGTTAGCCTCACCGAGCTGCCTGCAGAATTGCACATTTAAGACTATAAACTCTTCAGTCTGGGAGCTTGTCTTTTGCTACGTATTCCCCCAGAGCACCACGCAAGCAATGATAAAAACCTAAATTGCCACAAATTACTTTTAAGCATTTAGTGTTTTGCCCAACAATGCATTATACACATTAGTCTGCAAACACAAAGGCTGCAAATGGATTCGATCGATTAGCACCAAAGCTTTCCACGTAGTGTTTTCCTCTTAGAATACATTCTGCTCCTCCTTCCTACTTCCCACCCCTCTCATGCTTTCCCCTCAGCAGCAGAAGCTTAAAATAAGGTAACAAACATGTTTCAAAGGGATGCAAAGAAAAACAATCGGGTATCTGGAGGGCAGGATTCACTACACATTTATTATTCGGTTTCCAAAGTGCTAGGAAGTGAAGGTCAAATATACACGAATGTCAGCTGGTGTTGATGTGGATAGCGACTGTCTTTAAAGCACTGCAGCTAAAGGAGGCAATCCAGAGGCCAGGTTATGCTGGTGTGCACTGCTGACAATAGAAGAAGCCAGCAGCTTACCCTAGCTGCAGACGTGGCCCAGATATTCAGGAAGGACTGCAGTACGATGGTGCCTCAACTCAAGAATCAGGAGTCCAGTGCCACCCTGACTGAGAAAAACCCATATTGAAACTTTCACCACCACTTTGAATGGGCTTCAAGCAGCACGTAACTCAGTAGTCCTCTCACGCCCAGAGCATCTACCTTTGAAAGCTGGCTTAGCAGCCAATCCAAAAAAAGTTTTAATGCTGCAAAAACAAGCAATGCTGATCTTGCCATCACAAATTTATTTATTCTAAAAGCTACTAAATTGCTTTTGTGTTACACATGACTGGATTACTCCTAACACTTTTTAATTCCCACAGCTTAAGTAGCACCGCTTGTCCGGTGACTACAGAAACCTCCTTTTCACTGTAATATCCACATCAAATTTTTCAGTAGGGTAAGAGAAATTTTAAAAACACTGCAACTTGAGAAAAGTTTATTCATGGAGAAAAGCATCTTGGGGCTGCTACTGCGAGTCTGAGCAGCTCATAGCCGTGAAGGTAGGGAAGATGGAGTCAGGCTTGGTTATGACTGTGAGGAGGAGATGAGGAAGATGAAAAGCACTCTCAGTGTCCAAGAATCTTGGGTAACTGGAGCCTAAAATACACTGCAGACAGGAGGCACTGTTCAGTCATTTATGGAAATCAAGGTTAGTGGTGTCAGCATAGTTGGCTTGGGAGGAAGCAGTTTCCTCATCCTCTTGGAGCAGAAATAACTTGGCTACATTAGTAGTCGCCAGTAAGTAAGGAATAAAGAAGGGAAACAGAGAAGGACAAGGAAAGCGAAGGATAAAATGAGTACATCAATATTTTCACAGCTTGCATACAGCAGCCCAGCTAGGACCCCAAGGGGGTTTATGTTTCAGGAACCTTGGAGATGGAGGCAATTGCTACATTTGATGAAAATATACGGTGTCTCGGTTTTACAAATGGTGTCTCTAATAGTGTATCTGATTTTATAACTAGCAGGAAAAGAAATTGTTTTGATGACAATTACTGCTGAGGCATTTGAGGCATTTTGCCGCATTTACTGGCATAGACCTGTCACTAACACTCCATTTCTCTTAACTACAACTTACTTCCTTTGTAGTTGCTCAGTGAAGACAGGTCTGGGGGCTGAGGACTGTTTTCCTTGTCTTGTCAAGATTAATTTTAATGCATACTGCGTGAAAGCTGTGCCACCTGCTATTTTATATCTATAATTTATTGTATAATGAGTTCCTATAAATTCTTATGATAGCTTAAGAGACCTGTAAAATGAATTGCTGGCCTATTTTTTTCTCAGATCATCAGCAAAGCAGAAAGAGCTCAGGTCACTTTGAGTTCCTCCAGACACCCCCTTCGGCCGCAGTTCTGGATGCACTCCTCTGCAGAAGAATCTGGCCTCCAGGAGAAGGGCCGTTACAAGGCGCTCACTGCTAACTGAGAGATGCTGGCATAGCAATGTACCACAGTTTTTGCCCTTTGCTTTAAGAAGCTTCAGCTATTTCAGACACCCATGAAACCATTGTATGGACACAAGCTAAGTCTTCACATGCTGGAGGGGAAAAGCTCACTGGAGATTCCTTTCCGGACAAGGACTGTCTGCTACAGTCATTTAATGAAACAGAAACCAGCAACCCTGGAAGTTGGTAGTCAAGAGGAAGTGTTTATTTAAGACCTGGGACTGAGAAATCTTTTACTTATTAGGGGCACACTGTCCTCACCTCAATATCACACACCAGAAGACATGTTTCCACACTTGGGTCTTAGCACCACACACACACGCACAACTCCCATCAGAGGCTGGAGACTTCTCCATTTGGGACATGACTTTATATTCCCCCTACCTCTGGGGTACAAGACCTTGCCAAATACTACCAATAAGTTTGTAGGAAGTGATTGTGATTTCTTCCCTTTTTTTTTGTTTTTTTAAATGAACAGCAAAAAAAATAACCTACTTCACAGTAAGGATACTATACTACATGCCTCTTATTAAACACTGCATTTATTCTGTCTTTGGACAAACATCACTTTCTAAAACAAGCCATAGCCTTCAGTAAGCTCATGGGTGCAAAAGCAGAAGCATGTGTTGAAATGAGACTGTTCCCAAGCAGAGCTCTTGAAGCAAAGAAAGCCGAGATGTGCCAAGATTGCAGAGAGCTTTCTGTCTCAGTCATGAGTGACAAACACCATCAATGGAGAAAATCAGCCATTGCCTTTCATCTCCTTACAAAAGCCTTGACAGCCAAGCTGTTGCAAACCAACAGTATAGGAGTCTTTCCCTCAGACATCACAGTAATTTGGACGGAGGAAAAGGGGAGGGAGGAGAGGAGGGAAGAAGAGTGCCTGAGGAGGCAGGACAAAGCGTCGGGACAAGACTGATGGCTGGGCAGAGCCACTTCCAGCTTTGCTAAGCATGGATTTCGGGAAGCTGAAGACATGCTGCCCAGAGCAGGCAGGACCCTGCGCATCTGGACAAGCCTGGTGTGAGCACACACCATGGGCCGGCCACAGGTCTGTGCTGCCTACACTGCTACTCCAGGGACGTGCTGCCACCCAGCAGCAACAGGGGCATCTTCTCAGTGGCTGGTGTGGAGTCCTGTCATACCGGGCAGTAGAAGATTCACCCCAGAGGGAAAGGCAGCAGCACATTACTCCATGCTAAGCTCTGTGCTGCTCTGGTTTCCAGGCTCTTTTGTCCAAAGTTAAATGTAGGTTTCTTTTCCCTACAGCATCCAGGACTGTAATACAGATACAGCCCATGCGTGGGGTGGAAGTGAACAGCCAAGGCAGCTGCAGCAACCGCCTCCCAAAGGACAGCACAGGGGTCTTTTGCTGTTACCCAGGGTCTTAACGAGGCAGGAAGGGGGCTTTCTGCAGCCAAGAAATGAAAGAGGACATAAGAGAAGGGGTTAGAAAGCAAGAGCTGCTGCACTGGCTTGGCTCCATCCTCTTACTTGAGGACCATTTTCTAACACACCAGTTCTGTTCACCCTGCAGATTTTCCTGTGATACACTAGGCAGACAGAAAATTTCCTCAGTACATCCTACAACTAAGAGTCAACAGTATTTCAGAAGTGTCATGGAAATGCAAAGGAAGACACAATAAAAATGTCACCTTTTTTGGCTTGGGTTGTGTTCATTTTTCTTGTTGGTATGATATTATACAATTCAACTTCAGAAGATGATTCTGATGAAGAAGTAATAAAACCCCATTTTACGGGTTTGTAGACTGGGAGGCCTCCTGTGATTCACACAATGAGTTACTGCCCAAGACAGGGAGAAAACCAAGGGCTCTTAGCTCCTGCCTCTCACAATAAGGTCAAATACACATTTCCAGCATTGCCCCGATGTAACACAGTGTGTAACTCCATACTCCTGTAGTAATCAAGCGCAGCCTTTTCCCAGCATGTCTGTTAACACAAACTACATGATGCCAGAAGAAGAGCAACGATTCAGGATTCAGGGCTGCTCTGGGGCTGTATGGGGAAGCCACATTAGCCTATGGTTGGTCCACAGGTTCCTGTAATCAGCTGGCTGTATGTTATCTCTAATTTTAAATACTCCAGAGTTAAGTTTAAGGAGTGGAGAGCAGGCTGTGCAAATTGTGAGTACCCATGGTAACGGAGTTTAAGCTGCGGTTTTGCACTGAGATAGATATATTTGAGATAATAAGGCCCAAAGCACCAGATGAAATAAGGAAGGGACACGAAGACATTGGCTAGAACGCCTCCTCAAAGGCACAGCTCCAATGTTATGGCATATGTGCCACCAGATATGCCCAAGCTAAATACAAATGGCATAGAAACACTGCCTGAAGACCTCCACCTGGGAGCAAATGTGGCGGGGGATGCAGGCAGGCTTTCCCAGCCTTTTTTTGCAGTAATTTTAGTACCATACTTTGGATTTCTGCTTATTCATTCTCCCCAGTTTAGAACATCCCAGCCAAGCAGCAGTGTGGCAGTACTGACCACATCCAATGGTGCATCAAGGAAGTTTTACTGGCACTCTTTTGGAATAAACCACATCGCTTTGCTCATGATCATACTGACAGAGCCATCTCACACACATTCCAGTAATACATGCACTTCCCATGCACAATACAACTGCAGAACAAAAGTTCCCAGAGGCTTTAAACCTTTTATCTTTTAAACCACCTCTAAACTGCTTATCTCCATTAGCAATCTGGAATGCAGAAGTCACCTCTCACAGGGTGAAGGGGAATGAAGTACAGCAAAGTCTTTCAGTAGTTGACAACTGGAAGCTTTTTGCTTGCTTCGCCAGGGGTTTTCCAACATCCCCTGCCGTCATTTCCTCCAGGCCTGCCTGAACATCTGCACCCCCAGAGTCCCAGAAACGCGTGCTGCCACCTCCAGCACAGCGCAGCCAGGCACCCCAGGGACAGCATCGACAAACTGTTAGCAGCCTAATTAGGCTGCGTCATTCCAGCTCAGGAGCTGCTAAGCAGGACAGCTCAGCAATCAACTCCATCAGCGTCGGAGGTTTTGGGGAAGCCCCTGAGGTGCCACACACTTTCATAAAAAGACATCTACAGACTGGACTTCAACGCTGGTGAGTGCCAGCCTCCCTTCTGTTCCAGGGTAGAGCTCACCTGAGGAACCAGAGTGGATGACTGGGACCTCACCTGGGCCTGCAGCGAGAACACACAGCGAGAGGTAGCTTAGGAGAAGAAAGGGGATGACAGCAGCCTTTGAGGACAGAATCACCACTGTCCCCCTGCTCTGGATAGTCACAGTCTAACCAAGGCAGCTGTCACGGTTAAGTCACAGTTGTCCCAGGCCAACTGCTTGACTCTGCTGCAGGAGGTGCCCTGCCTGGTAGCCAGAGGGATGGAGAATATAGCGACATGTGCCTTAGCTGTTTCACTTTGTCATTCCTCTTGAATCTCAGCTCACACTTGCCGTGCCAGTAGGTCAACATAACATGCTGAGCCATGATTCGAGTCACCTGGAGCTCCACACGATGGTCTGTCTTGCTGCCCCTCCAGTGGGGGAGACTGCCAGAGAGAGACAGGTAAAGCAGACATCGTGTGTGAAGAACATGTGAAGTCATGGCATGAAGTGCTGCTGGGTTTTGTCTGTCAGTCAGGAAGGCTGCGCGTGGGAGAACCACTGCACAAACAGCCAGACACAGCCAACCCGGGACTGCACACTCCATGAAGCCCCTTGTAGTGGAAGGAGACAAAGACTTGCATAGATACATGACTTCCTATAATTCCATAAGAAGCACTAAAGTTTTGCCATAAGAAGTAACAATCTTTGAAAAAATTCGTCTCCTTCTCACTCAAACATCTATCCCCAAATCTGAAATACAGCATCACTTTATTTGCTGCTTGACCAATGTCAATGCTCAGAAAAATAGTCCATCTCTCCCAGGCCAGGGACTGCTGTAACAACCACACCTGCCATAAAATTCCTCTTAGCATGCATCTGGTTTCTGCTTTGTGGAAAACTAGTCAACCTGCTGATGACTTAAGTAAATGAGCAATGCTCCATGCAAGAGAGAATATGATACCAGGACCAGCCAGGGTAAGTTGTTTCCACTGTAAAACAGGACTCACCAGCAGTTGCATATTCAGTCCCAGAACACAGGGTGGTTGCACCAGCACATCAACAGTCAGTTTTGCCCCCCTCTCCTGTTTTCCCCTCGTTCTACTGTCCACCTGTCTTTTCCCTCCTCCTTGCTAAACTTTTAAGAGCAGCAAACTCGAATGACATTTGCCTAACATCAGGCATTTGGTAAGAAATGTCAACTTCATTAGAAGTCAGTGATGCTTATGGGACATGGGTCCCACAAGTGTCACAGTCGCATGGTCCCCAGAGGTGCAACAGTAGGAAAATTGTCCAAAGAGACTGAAGAATGATAGTTCTCCAGTCTCTAAGAGTCTCAGTCCCTGAATTCCCTAAAAACGTAAGCTCTTACTTTTGTGTCTAATAAAGAAATCGAGAAAATATTGGCAAAAGCTCTTCTCCAGCTCTCCCGGTTACATGAATGCCCTTGCCTGTTTGCAGTAAAGTACGGGTGGGTTCAGCTGAGAAGAATTCAGGCACAGCCATTTCACTGTATGCAGGTAAGAAATCTGTAAATATACTGATGGGACTGGGTAGAAGGTTGTCATAAAACAATTTCAAGCTGGGGTGAAGGCTCCAAAGTAGGCTGTGGGTGCTTCCTGAGAAGCTGTCAAGGCCAGGCTCAAATCTGCTCTCCAAAACGGACATGGAAACAACTTCTAGCCACAGAGTTTAGACCATTATACTCAGCAAGTCTGTCACCCTCCATTATACAATTAGTAAAAAGTCTGGAGCCCAACTCGCAGCAGAAGCCTCCAACTCCTCCATTCCCCCGGGGCCCACGAACACCCACACCCCAGCTCATTTACCCTCCACAGGCTCTGGGGGATGCAGTCCCACACAGCCTCCTGCCAATTACTCAAGTCCCCAGCCAGGTTCAATGCTAACCAGCATCAACATTACCAGCTCTGTAACAAGCGGGCACAAAGGGCCAGCCTCACAGCTAGGAGCAGCGATCGCACTTCCCAGCTGTGTTTAGGGTTCGTGGGCCCTTGGAAGTGCATCCCATCATTAATCCACGCTGCCTGTCTGCTCTTGTGAGAAATCCTACTTCATTTTCAGGGCTTTTTCTGCTCAGGACATGGGCAGCAGAGCTGGAACGAAAGAATGTGCCCATAAATAAAGCTAATGACACAAGTCTTGCTGCTACCCACTTGACCAATAACTTTTTTTTTTTAACTATTATTTTAATTTGCTGGTTCTTTTGCTTCTAAAGAAACTGTGGACTGGCCTTCTCCACGCGCTGGTAAATGGGCAGCTATTGGAGTGGTTCCCTCATGCTATGGGGACCCACTCAGCTCCAGCAGCAGTAAAGCCCAGGCTGAGCCAGTACCCCATACCATGAGATGATGAGCTTTCTGAAACATGAAGATTTTCAGCTGGGCTGAAGTGCCAGGCAAAGCAGCCACGTCATTTTTGAAACCTGAGTTAGTGTTTCCTTACTGGGCTGCACTGAACCAGGTGGGAATTCCCCGGGGTCGATCAGCACTGCTTGGTGTGGTGCTGCAGTGGTGACGGATGCCCAGAGCTGGCAGAGATCGCCTTGCCAGGTCCCAGAAGGTTTCAGAAATGTTTACTCAATGCAAGTTCAAGATACCAAAAAAACACCCCAAACCATCACTGCATATTTCAGACTAGATCAACTGAAATGTTTCAACTGTGGTTTACTTGGTTTTTCTTTGAGTTGAGTTTTCCTTCAGAAACTTGAACAATTCCAAACTGAATGATTTTTTTCTCCCATTTTCAATATGTCTAAAAGAGGCATTTCAAAATCAGAAAAAGAGGGAGAAATTTTTCAGGAATAGGAAGTTTACTGAAACTAATCCTTTCCCCAGAGCAGTTTTCATTTTATGATTTTTTTTTTTTCTGATTAAAAAAAAAAGTGTTTGATTAGAACTCTCTTTATCTCAACTTCCTGGCTTCAAGATCAACTCCAAACCTAACTCTGGGAAACAAGTTCTTTGTTACTTTCCCCAAAGGTAAGACAGGAAAAGCTGACCCGCTTTCATGTGGGAGAAGAGTTTGCTGTGAGGACTCTCTCCTGTAATGTATATATTCCAACCACTTGTTTATTTGAAAATTATATAGTTCCTGTGAAACCGAATGTTCTGTATTTAATAGCTTAAGCTATAAGTCATGAAAGCCAAATTCAGCAGACTATATGTTATTAAGAAATAGGGATCCAGATGGCTAGCTGAGGTCAAGCTGAGGCCAGCATACCCATAAAGAATACACACTTGTGTGTCCTTATTAAAGTTTAGGGATTTAGTGAAAACAGGAGTGCTTTCCTTTTAGAGCACTCATTTCAGATAATTTTGTTTACTTTAATAAAAAACCCTACATCTTTCATAAAGTTTAAAATAACTAGAAGTTGCCAGAAGTGGGAGACAACTATACTGTGGTTTCACGAGGAACCGTTACACCTTTTTTTCACGGAATTGAAAAGTAATGTGAACTAATAACTGCTTTTGTTAGAAGCCAGAAGCTGTGTTGAGGTTCCTGCCTTTTGGGAGGACTTCCTCTGGCTCGAGGGTCTAGAAATCCTATAGAAATCAGTACGGCCTCCTCTTTTACAGCCATCTGCTCAGCTAAGAGGAGCCTGTGACAGCGACAACCTCTAGCTGCAGATGATTTCTCATCCTTTACTGCTTCACAAAGCTCAGGTGGTCGATACTGGGTGGTGAAGTCTGTGCTTCCCGGCCACTGCAGGAATCACCAGACAAAAGTAGTAATCATCACTGCCTGTTACTGCCCACCACCTCACCAGTAACCTAACACGGGACTTGGCTTTTAAGATCAGGAATATACAAATCCAAAGGCAACTTTTTGGAAATCATGGACATTTTGAGCATCAGCTGAGATCAGGATAATGTGAAAGGCCTTAGTTCCAGCAATAAGTTTAAGAGATGGACCAGTGAGCACTGATCTGTTGAGGCTTCACCACTTCCAGGGTGAAGCCCTGCACCCCACCACAGGCTTCATCCACAGCCGCGCCAGGGGCAGGCGGGGGTCTCTGCCATGTGGATTCAGCAAGACCTGCCTCATATCCTGTTTGATATCAACACTGCCCAACAGTGAACTAATTAACATCTGATAACATTGTGACATGAGACTAGTGCAAGACGAAGCAGTGAAATAGAAACCGGAGGCAGTTCAAAGGGTTCTGGTGCTCTCTCAAATCCCCATGGTATATCCCCTTCCCTCCTCTGAAAATCCTGGTGCCGGTGACAGGACAAAATGAGACAAACTCACCATGAACATCAATAGCCAGCACTGCAGGAGGCACAGACCATACTGCTGGCCAAAATGCTCACAGTTCCTCCTCACAATTTTCGATCACCCTTTCTCTGATAATCCTCTTTACTTATGAGCAGTTCCAAAGTGTGTTCCATTATTATACTTTAATTGGCTTATGATTAAGCAAGCAGGCGGTGGTAAGGAGATGAGAAACCGTGGTGCAACACAGTAGAAAGCATTAGATGTCTTATTTCATCCCTCAAGAAGAACTGTATGGTGCATCTGAAAACACTTAGCAAGTGGCAAGCCAACAAGAAAAGCAGGGCAAATACAGATTTCTACCCTCCTGAAACTAAATCCCTGTAAAGAAAATTATTATTCTCTCTCAGCAGCACATGCTTCTGATTGTATCAAAATGCATTAAAATAATAATGCTTTCTCCTAAGCTGACCAATCTCAGGAAATGATTTACAGCCTGAAAGCTGTACTTCACTTGCTGGAGACTACATAAGTACCAGGCTGCACCGGTTATTTCACAGCGCCGTGCTTTCTCCAACAAAAGGCAACACTGATTGCAATTACTTTTATGAAGACAGAACGAGTCAAAAATAGTGTTTTGACCTTAAGACTACGTACTTTATGGGTCATAGCAAAGCCATTAACACCAAACACCTGTTGGAACAATTTTAAAACCACGTTATTTTATTACCTAGTTTACCTAGCAAACTTGCCTCTTTTTTCGAGTTAGCATGTAAAACTTGTGGAACTTTCAAAACAGAAGCTTATGACTCAGAAGTGCACAATAGCTTCCTTAAAACACTATGCTGTGCTATATAAATACCTTAATAAAGACTAAAGAAAGTGACTGAAAACCAAAGGTTACTGACCCATTTGACCGCAAGGGCTGCAGCCTTCTGCAACAGAGGACTTCAGGTACTTCAGCGCCATTTAGATCTCATGCCAAATGAGTCACACATAGTATAGAAAGTCCTAAAGAAAACTCAGTTATATAGAAACCAGAACTTCTGCCCACCTGGCAGGTACTTTCTTTACATTCCTGGTCCACTTTCAATTCATACATTTGAGAATGGATTCACAGATCTGGAGACAACATTACAGAGCAATAGAAAGCACATTTTCTGTTTAAAACCACTCATGTTTAGCAACAAAGAACACAGTAAGGATAATCTCAATTTCTGCACTGATGCATTTGCTAACAAAACTTGTACTTTCTACTTTGAGGATATTACAATTTAACAAAAAAACCTATACTGCTTAGGGATATAACATGATGCCACAAGTAAAGGCCTTACTTTCACTTCTAGAATCATGTTCTACCCAGCACATCACATGCAAGAGGATGTGGCAACAGTTGCAATCCTCGGTCCAAAGTTCACAGATCGCTCCTGGTCAAGTATCTGTCAAGCAATGAGCTCTGCTGAGGGCAAAATTCTGTGCTAGAGAAGGGTAAGGAAGGCGAGTGATCTATCAAAATGTCCTTAGCCAAGAAGAACGGCAAACTTCCATGGTTCTCCTGCAGAGGCAGAAAGCCCTGGCACATGCCCCCAGAGCTGGAAGAGGTGGCTCTTTCTGTACATGTGGAAGATACCACCAGATTCCAGCCACATGATTAGCCAGATACCTCTCAGTGCTGCCATAGCCATAGCTCCCTTTGTGGGAGCGCAGAGCCATGCACTGCTGGAGAGCAGCTGCTGGACTTGGTTCGTACAGCCCTGTGCATCCTGAGCTCAGGATGAGCCCTGTCTCACTTATGAAGTCAGCCCTGCACTGCAGCTTACAGAGCTCTCCAGGGCAGAACTAAACTAGCTCAAGCTTTTCTAACCGTCTTCTTGTAGATCAGGACCAGGGAGTAAGGGGCCTGAACTATGAGAAAAAGGAGATTCTCCTTTCAACCACAGACCCGAAAGACTTCATTTTTTCAGCAGACTGCCATTGAGTTCTGTATCTCACAGTTCCCTCAGCTCTAATCATCCGAGTAAGTACCAAAAACCTTGTAAGATCCGACCCTATCTATTTCTAGTTTATACCTACATCCTAAGTACATCCTCAACATATGCAGGCTTTGGCGAGAGTGGGACCCATTACAGTATGAAGTGCACACACTGAAAAAAGGTGTTGGTCCTTGAAGAGGTTATACCCAATATACGCAAACAGAAGATAAAAAAGGAAAACCCAGTTATTACCATGTACCTGTATTTATGATGCAGAGGCTCTCTGTAACAAAGAAACAACTTGTAATTCAGGATCAGTGCAGACTATGTCCATATATAAGTTTTACAACAGAAAAGTTATCTACCTTTGGTCTTCCATAACCTGTCTCCTGTTCTCCAGCTGTTATGCTATCGCCTGCTCCCCTGCCTCTGATTTTTGGGGATTATCTGTGGATTCATTTTCAAGGAAAACAGTTTTAAGGACTGTGTTGTACTGTGCCCATTTTTTTCTTTTTTCTTTTTTTTTTTT
This sequence comes from Phaethon lepturus, assembly GCF_000687285.1. Taxonomy (NCBI): domain Eukaryota; kingdom Metazoa; phylum Chordata; class Aves; order Phaethontiformes; family Phaethontidae; genus Phaethon; species Phaethon lepturus. The sequence continues at coordinate 58,681 of NW_010544410.1, forward strand.
TTAAGATTATGAATTGAGGCCAAGGAAGATAAAAATGCCTTGCCTGAAAACATGCAGGGGCTCTACAGCACATCAGGGAAGTGCACGCAAGATTTTCTGAGTTTCAATCCAAGCTCTATCAAGAGAATCATTGCTTCTGCTTAGCTAAGGGCTGCAGTCTCTGTATACAGCAAGCAGATCATATGGGCCACAGGTCTGAAGCTTATCTTAAGCTCCTTTAAAAGCACCGCTCATCATTCAGAGGAAAACGTGTGACCTTTTGTGACATCTCTGGAAGGAGCTTTCACGTCCGTTGCTCTGAGATGATTAGAGGACATGTTATTTTGAATGCAAACTAAGAAATCCCAGTGCTCCGCTGATTCTTATTCACACGCATTAAGAAACAGATTTCTCTGGGTTTTGTAGGAATTGAGGAAATACATGAAAACAGGAAATGAGCAATGGAGCGACAGGGAGCTTTGTCAGGCTCCTCCTTCTTCTTGCTGGTGGAAGTTCCACTCTTCTTGTGCTGAAGGGCACCCTCAAGCCACATATTGATCAGAAAAAGTTGCCTTGAGACTGGGGGAGGCAACAGCCAAACTGGAGGTGTGGAAGGAATGAAGGAATGAAAACCTTGTTCAGTCAGCTGTTACAAACAGACAGTCACCCCTTATTCCAACCTGTCCCTCTGAGCGCGGACTGAGACATTTCGCTGAAGAAGAGCTTCTTCACCAAAAGAAAGGAACAGATTTTCCCCTTCATCAGACTGGCCGTGATGTGGTATGTATTCTCTCGCGCACTGGATGAGGGCCCAACGGGGTACAGAAGGAGAATATCAGGTAACAGATACAGAGCACACATGCTCCCTCCTTGGGGTAGATGGTCTCCTCAGTTTTAAGTGTGCTTTGGGGATGATGCCATAAGACTATGGGAACAGCACTGGGTTGGATCTGCCAATGAAAGGATAATACTCTACCTGGTAATGACATCACCAGATGTCAGAAAGATAAAACTGTGCCTTATTAATACAATTGCACCTAACTTCATCACACTTGCAATTCTCTACGCTCACCTGGCCAGAACTGTATCTCTGCCTAAAGTAGTATATAATCACCTGACCTCACTCAAAACAGTCACAGTGACCTAAATGGCACAAGTCTAGACTGTACCAGCTGAGGGTGTGGTCTCAAAGCAGAAGCTAGTTTAGGTAGACCTCAAAGTTTGATCACCAGTACAATACCTGGTCATGGCAGCAGAACTGTCAGTACTCCAGGAAACTACATGGCATCTGAACTGATCCCCCTTGAGGTTATTCAGATAGTATCAGCCTTTATTAGGGTTTCATTCCTTCAAGTCCCTTACATCCACGTGTGTAGTGATAATTTTCTGGTGACCTCTCATTACTGAGCTGGACCATTTCCCAGAAAACATATGCCATGTGAAGTAGCTCACCCCGAAGTACTCCAAACCAATTAAAATTGTTTTCAAAATTAATTGCCTCTTGGCTGAGCATATTTTCATGAAGCTGTATTTTGCTCTCCTTATTGTCTGTCTTGGTCTTTTATGCCCTTGCTAGACCACAGTCATGGGGGCATTAGCCCAAAATTACTTGAGGGGAAACTACAGTCTTCCCTCCTGTGGCCAAAGAGCCCAAGAGAAGGCGACTGCTGCAGGCTCTGCCACATACCAGTTTAATGATGGGGACAGCGAGAGACAGGAATTAAGGCTGAGACAGAGAAGTTCAAAGGCCTCCTACCAACAACTGTTATGTCCAGTCTGACTTGCAAAGGCAAAACTACACCACAGTGCTCTTCACTCAGGAAAAAGAAAGGCATAAAGCTGCCACCAAAATAACACTACCAAAAATTTGTATCTGAATTCTGTAGAGACATATGGTATCCCAATAAAAGGCTCCACCAGAAGTAAATACGGACACAACTCATCCTGAATGCATGTGACAGTGGGACCATAAAGTCTGGGGAAACAGAAGACAGAATGAATCTCCTGTAACCCAGTACATGTGCTTGGTGTCCCAAGGTAAATAATCGATTTGCCTTAATTAGGTTACATCCTCCTGCTGTCACGCAACCTCTACTTGGCAACTGCCAGCTAGGTGAAACCAACCCCTTACATATCAGTAATTACTGGATAGAAGTTTAATTTTGCTATATTCTAGTATCTCGGTGACTCACTCTGCAAAGTTAGCCATGGTATTTTCAATTCAGATGAATATAGGAGATGGCATACCTTAGTCATAGCTTCACAAGTTAACAGCTTGAACAGGTGAAGAGGATTTAACCAACCAGCACAAACTTCAAGGAAATAGAAACAAAGAAATGCTGAAATAAAGACTGAGCACACACTTGCTATGAAAGTAACCGTTTAGAGCAAGAAAATACTACTACAAAACAACTTCCTGTATTTATGTGTGCACTTGTAATAAATTTGCTTCAGCTATTTTCAGTTGTTGACTAACAATCAATGAAGAAACAGTGTCACTAACGCTACTCCACACGGCTGTTTTAATGCTAAGAGACTAATGGGTGCTTATATGCCTCAAGAGGTTGGAAGAGGGGACTTGCTCTTTTGGATGAACTGCTTGTTGTGAAATTACTTGTTCCAATCTTATTATTCCCAAGAAGAGTAAGATAACTGGTTAAAAGAAACAAACAGTCCACCCTAATCTTGCTGCCTATGGAAAAAATCTTGCAAAAGATACTTTATCGTTGGAACTAATAATTGAACTAGACTGCACATGAGGCAACACCTTGCATGGTGAGGGTTAATGTGTGTCTTGGCTTCCAGAGATAAACTAAGAGCAACAAGGGCACAAAAGGCTTCTTTCCTATTGCAGCATATGTCCACAAAAGGGTAGCTGCCTTTGCATTAAGGCAACTATGGCCCCACAGACCCATCAGATTGAGGCTTGCCTCCCTACACCTGCATATCAGAGGACAGCTAAGTCCCAGCTCCCCCTCCTGTTATCTGTAGGTGAAAGCACAGCAGCAGAAAGATGCATTTCTCCATGCACCTCCCAAACTGCTCACAGCCGTCGCAGCCGTTACCACAGGACAGTGCTGATGAGGGCAAAGTGCCAATTACCTTTTCATCCATCCAACACTGTCACACCAGTCACAAAGGAAAGAGCTTATTGATGATAGTTGAGACAAAAAGATCCCCTGCTAGAAACTGCTTCCATAACATTACTTTTTACTACTGATTATTAATAGAACCAACTGACAGAAAATAATTTCCAAAAGTGAGACAGTTTAACAAGAAACCAGCATCAAACGGCAACAGTAAAGAATCTCACAAGGGAGCAAAAGGGGAGATATTCACTGTGGCCTGTCCTACATGTGCCATGAGTTCAAAGCTTGTGTCCACCTTCCACCACTCTCCGATAGCTGAGAAGACGCCCAGATGGGAACGAATAATTTCCAACATGTTCTGAAATCCTGAAACATGTGCAAGAAAGCTAAAAGTCATCTGAAAAGGATGCACCATTTTCACATTGTTAACGAGCTGTATATGTGTCTGTACAAAACACACATCCTTGGTGGGTTTATGGAGAACATATGTAGGGACTTTTGACACTGGATTTCCATAGATGGAAAGAGTAAATAACACACAAAAAGGAACTACACTGTAGGAAACAGCACCCTAATTTTGACGGCATTTGCTTTAATGTACTGTTTGCAACCAGTCAATAAAACCACACAAATCTGCTTGAATATGGAAATGAAAGCATTTCCATTTGAGTTTAATTTTTAAAATTGAGCCCACACAGCTACATGTGTTGCTTTTAAACCACTCAGAAGAAATCTAATTTATTTTAAAGAGCCTTTTTGGTATTTCCCCCACCATTCTTACCTTTAAACATTCAGCTAAGTCCATCACAATTACCACCTAAATATTCATTATAATTATGTAGATATGTGGATTAAACATCTTCATTTGTATAAGCATAGCATATACCAAAACACCTCCACATTCACACCACAACTACACCTTAACCAGCAATGTATGAGATGTCATTATACCAATTAACTCAACTAAAGAAGATCAACCAAGAAACAGACCCCACCAGCAAAAGGTGGACGTTTAGAGTTTTTTAGGCATAAGGGTGGTATTATAAGTGTATCTGTAGCAGCCATGAGCATTTTAGAGGAAATGGCAATTTGGGAACCAAAGCAAGCCAAAGCTCTACCAGCTCACTTATGAATGAGTAACTAGGTGTATTTTTGTACTTAATACTAAACAATAAATTTTCCCATTCTGCCAACATCATTAACAACACTTTTCAGCATAATGACAGCCTCTGGCAAAAGACTCTATGGTGATAATTCCAATTAACTTTCCTAATCTTTATCTCACAGATCGCCTGTTAAAAAATGTATGTTTACTCTGTCTTCTCTCAGAACAAGACTGACTGCAGCAAAGGTGAAGTGTTCTTCTAAGTCAAGTAGGTCACGCCATCGCAGCTCCACTTTGTAGAAGTCACTCTTCTGCATGATGTGCAAGCTGCCATTTGCCATGCCTTCCTCCCCGGCTGCCTTATGCCCTGCAGACAGGCTGCCTCTCCTTCCCTTAACAGTGGGAGGGAACCCTGCATTGTCTTCATCTCAGGACCTCAGCAAAAAAAGCCCCCACTAGCAAAAGCAGCCTTTCTCATGCCAGTATCTGAAGTAGCCCAGTGCGCTCTCTTCACTGATTAAAGCAGCTCCTTAGGGGCCTGGCTCAAAACCCACTGAAGCTGATAAAAGTTTTTACTTCAGTTTCAGTAGGCTTTGGATCAAGTCCTGTCGATACCATCATACGCTTCCTACAAGATACACAAGGGGAAGAGAGGGAGAACTTGTTTTAACCTAATCCTGTGTTCCTCTGACCTTAAGGAAAGAGTGGTCAAAAGGATTATTCTGCTATATCAGCAGTGCTTAGGACCTAAGCGATGGTTTCACGAATCCATCACAAGCTGCTTTCAGAGTGATGCAAGGTACAACAACAGCTACCAGCTGAAAAGACCCAGTGGGAACGTGGGGTATATCCTCAGAGTAAGCAAGTCTGATTCCCTCTTGGATGCAGCCATGCACAGAGGCTGTTTCTAGGAGCTGAGTATTTGCCCTGTAGATGTCACCTCCAGTCCCTATCCCTCTCCCAAAAGGGAACTCGCACGTCAAGGCGGAGACCACACAGACCATTGTATCGGAATGATACAATACCAAACAAGAGAACCCACATAACATCAAAACCTCTACAGATCGAAGAGCCAGACAGACCGAAGAGGAGGGATGTGGTCCCAGAATGAAGGAAATTTCAGGGTTTTTTAGACCATATAGCAAAGAAAATGCACATTTGTTTAATTATCCATAGCCCCTTAATGCATGGGTCAAACGGTACAGTTTTTGCACGCAGACAAGCCTACAAGAACTGATTGCTCACACACACAAATTCAGCCCATGCCATGGCAGGGTTAGACAATTCAAGAAAGAGGACAAACAGCAGGAAGGTGAAGCTGCATATTAAAGTGCTAAGATCTGTTGTTAGACCACAGGTCTCTGAGGGAGTGCAGAGAAGGGTAGTATGGAGTTAATTGCCTTGAATCCAGGAGCGTTTCTCTTTTTTCTTCAGTATCAGGCCAGGAAACAACTAAACCCAGGCCTTTTGACAGCTCTGCCTTGACACAATCGAATAGGATTCACCCTTGAAGTGGCTTTCCTGGCAGTTTCAAGACCGAAGGTGCCTGCAGGAGTTTCATATAACAGATGCAATGCAATACACCTTTGGCCCTAATACCGCCTTTTACATAGGGTGATTTTTAGGCAGTTAAAATGTCTTCTGTTGTCTTAAATACCACAATACAAGTATTTGCTATTTTTGCTTACACAAGCACTTGCTAGGCTAATGCCCTCCCATGCTACAGACTGCAGTGTTTTGTTTGCTCCAAAAAACAAAGCACTGTCACTTAGCTCTTTGCACTTACCCCATCAATGGCACATTCTCACAGCAATGCCCTCAACCTGCAAATTCCCTGGGAGGACTGCAATCCTTTTGCAATATCTAGGTCCAATCTTGACAAGTGACTGACCTATTCACTCTAGTTTCAAGCCAATATAGGGCACGTACAGGCTTTAGATAATTATATAAATGCATGCATTTTATGTATCTACCTCATACCTTCCAGTTATGTGAAGGTTTTGGGGGTTTCCACACATTTTCTAGGTAAGAAAGCCAAATAATGTAGTCAGGTGTGAAGGCAGGAATTAAATGACTCATCCCATATTACAGAGAAATCAGTGAAAGATCTAGGAGAAAACTGCCTTCATACAAGCAATTTTGTGTAACAGCATCTGTAGAACTCTTATGCTAGGCACTGCAGAGTTACCCATCACAGGAGCTACTTAAAGTTTGTGGATTGCTCCTTCACCTCCATCCTCCTCCTCTCCCGCTCCCAGAAACTGCAACTGACACCAGGTAAGGAAATCACTGGGACTTGCAAGGATCACCAGTTGCATGACTGGAGCCTAAAAAGACAAAAACCAGAACTGAAAGACTGAGGTGGGAAAAATCTCAAAGGCAAGACAACCCAAGCAGTAGTTGGCAAACATGCAATTGCTCTTGGATAAACTCCAAGCACCTGTTCCCGCAGGCACCCAGAAGATGTGGTGGCAGGCTCCCATAGCAGTGCTGCGATCAATGCGCTGCAAGCCCTGGGAACACCTATCTTCTCGACCAGTGCATTTTACATATACAGTACAATGTGCTGGAGGGTGAATAAAAGCTGTTTCTTTTCTTTAATCCTTTTTTTTACCCTCTAAGGGTAGCAATTGTTTTATTGCTTTGAACTGAAAAATCACTGCCAGTGAAGTGTACTTAGTAACTAAGAATATATTTTCATATGTGCAATTGTGTTGTGCCTCAGTGTCCCCACACCAGTTTCTCAACTCTAAAACTGTTTTATTCAGTGTGCTTAACCGTCTACAATTACTCACATTTTGTTTTACGCTGGTCTGACTGCTTCACAGGTGCTCCTTAGTTTTGCCTAAGTAAGACTGCAGTAGTCACACAGTCTTTTCTCCTCCCGTCCCAAATGCAAATGATGCTCTGGGTTGTAAGTGAAGGAGGGATGAAGGCTGATTTTCTACAAATTGTTACTCACTGCAGCAGAACACCAAAGCCACACTAATGGCCAGTCTCAACAGGAATTCAAAACAGAAAAGGATCTTTTTCTTCTCCTCACTCCTCCACCACCTTTCTTTTTGGTTGGTTGGTTTGTTTTTTTCAAGACACGCCCTGCTGCTTAAGCTTTGCAGATAGATGCTGCCCCTCAAGCAGCCATCTCCCTGCAAGGGACCCCTGACACACTATAGCTGTGACCAGGAGCACCAAAAGGACATAATTTCTTGGTCACATGGTTCAGTTTGCTCCTATACTGATTACCACCATGACTGACTAACAAGCCCAGGCACAGCACTTCATAACAACATCTCCTTTAAGATATATTAAAAATGGATTTATGCAGTGCTTATTGCGGTACCCCAAACCTTTTGGAGAAGCTCAACAGGTATCTATGGGGCACAGACTGGAAAATGCCAAAAAGAGACCAACACGTAACAGCAAAGACCTCATTAACCTGCTCACACACCAACCACTTCCCAACTTTCATCTCTGGTGAAGGAAGCAAGGGCCTGAGAGCGTTGCCACATTTCACATGTTGGAGGTCTCTACCCTTCCCATAAGCCTGTCAGCACAGAAAGCTGTACAGGATTTTGCTATAGAGTGAGCTAAGACACCGTTCAATTTTTAATTCACAGACATGCACTGACAAGCAACAGGCTGTGTTAAGTGCCCAAGGACAATTCAATCATCTCTGGTCTCTGCAAAACCAAGGGGCTACCCTGCAGCTCTCAGGGGCACAACAGTGGGAGGATGCCTCCAAGAGCAGCGCGGGGACAGCAGCTTAACCTCTGTTGGGATGACAAAGACCTTCAGAAATCTTCCAGAATATTCCTGCTTTCTTGCACTTATTAAAATTCTCATGACTTAGACAGTTTGTCAAAAGGAAGAATTTCACTTGGGCACTGCAGTGTTTGTAGCCCTCCAGAAGTCTTCCTTGCTGATGTTGAGAACACCTGGATAGATCAATAAAACATAAACTGCAGACCAACTCCTATTCCCACTCGCATGCAGTGCTGCAGACCTTCTGCAGCTGCTGCACAGAACTGGCTTTGGACTTGGGCCAGAGATGCAAAGACCTTCAGTCTGCTCAACACTGCCACGCAGACAGCAGAACCAGCCACTGGCTTATGAATCAGTACTATCTCCTGACAGCAGGTAAGATGGACACGAACTGGCAAAATGAACACTGTCTACAGCATGGTACACATTTGCCATTGCTTTTTTATTACCGTTAGCCCACTTAAAAACTCCTTCAAACCCCTCAACTCCAGCTAGCAAAATTTTTACAGAGTTCCCTGAAGCATCTTCCACGTCCAGCACTTGCTCTCCTCCAAACTTTGCATTTATTTCCCTCCTCATAGATTAAATCATAAAAGGTATTTTGGCTTTCAATGCTTAATGCTCCAGCTATTGTTTATATGGCTACTGTCTTCTGTTTAAAGCAAAGTGCCCTGTTAAAGTGCAGTGATTAATCAGGATGATAAATGCTGTGGTAGGACTCCCACTGTCAATCACATTTCTTGCGCAGAAAGGCACTCATGCCAAAAGGAGGGGAAAAGGCTCATTTACCACTATTGTAGTAAGATTATTTTCTGCTAAGAAAAGTGGCAGCTCCTTTATCCAGCAATGAAAGCAGACTGACCAGCAGTTTAGGGACCTAGTAAGATATGGTTAAAGATAATAATACAACAAAGTTATCCTGTGTGAAAGAGGACAGATGGCAGCCACACAATAGCCATTAAGTCTACTTAAACAGCTAAGTAGTCTTCCTACACCCACCCCAGCTCTAGATATGTGCCCATTCAAAGACCGGCTCCCATCGCATGGAGCCCTCTAACCTGAAACAGATGCAGGGGTCATGGTTTTTCCTTCCACGGTCTCACTTACAAATTTGCCCATTCTCTCCATGAAGCACAAAATAAGCAAAGCCCGCAACAGATGCTCCTGCACAGCAGCGATAAGCTACGCCTCCGTGCCTTGCAAACACGTGTGCCGGACCCTGGGACAAAGCAGCACAGCTCTGGGAAAGGCAGAGGAGCGCTGCATCAGAAACATGGCAGCCAGCCTGGCAAGCACAGCGTTTCATCAGATTTTGGAGCCTCGGCAGAGACAAGCTGCCATGGATGGCAGAAGGCTGCACAAGCGATGCCCGTTTCAACTCAGAGATGCAGGCCATCCCCAGACAGACTGTCTGTACAGAGAGAGAGAATCAGTGAGACATACAGCAAAAAAGGAACAGAAAACCACCAGTATCAGCTGGGGTGGCCAGAGCACGCAAGGCTGCAGTGAATTTTGAATGACATAGATCCGTGAAAGACTTAATTCCACTAAGGAGCCAAGGGCCTCAGATCCAAGGCCAACTTCTACTATGGGGAACATTTTACCTAAAGCAAAAGGTGCTCATGAGCCTGAGAAACCATCAGCCAGAGAGAAGCAGAAAAGCTGGAGGGGAGGCATCAGGGCACTGGTGAGACAGACCACCTCAGCAAGTTTCTGTGAAGTCTGATGGGCCCTTCCCCTCCAGACACTGCAAGACTGGGGCTTTTAATATTGCAAGGATTTCTCCAGCCCAAGGGCTTAATCTTCCTACAGCAAACCTGCAAAGAGACAGAGTGCTGCTGCCTTTCTGCGGCAAGGCGGTCTATCAGCCGCAGCCTGGCAAGTCAGCATGGCATGGCCAGCAGCTACGGCTTCTTGCAGGGGCCGAGTGCCCCTGCTTCCCATGTGACTGACATCCCACACTACTCCATCCTTATAGACGTCCATCTTCTGACGATATCTGCAAGCAGCATTGCTGGGAAATGAAAATGCTCTGGGTTCAGTTCTCATAAACACTCAAGGCTGTAAATCCTCAAAAACCTTTTTAATCTCTGTCATAATATGACTTTCTTTCCCATTACATAGTTTATTATACAACTATTTCTTTCCCTTGTTTTAAGGGGAAAGGGGGCATAACTGCAAGGAAGCGTATTAGCACTGTAACATGAATTGAATCCAAAGGTGATAACATTTTTTTGGCAGAACGTGTATGAACAGCTTGGGCCCCTCATTACATTTAATAAACTATGCAAACAGAAGTACAGGTGGAAAGAAAATGCTCGCATCTGTGACTACTCTTCACTAGAAGCCTAGCCTAAGGATTTTCAAGTCAACTCCATAGACAGTGGATTAGGCCCAGTAAGAGTATTTCTTTTTAAATGCTTTTATCAATTTTACTTCAGTGATAGTATTTCAGAAGACATAAATAATCTTTTTCCCTAATGAGACAGAAGCAAATGTCTCATCTTTGGCAGATGTAGAAAGCTTAAAAAAAAAAAAAAAAAAAAGGCCCAAACACTGTGGTTTTATAAACTGAGTGAAACTATGGGTGAGTGAAAGAAGGTACACCTCCTTTTTTTTTCCTTAGCATTATAGATTTAAAATCTACTTCTCTGTATTAGATATAATTATACACAGGCCAAATTTGTATTTGGTTACTGAAAGAAGCTCGTTTGCTCCAGGAATTAGATTGTCCACAGTCCTTTATTCCAACTGACCTCTCAAAAATAATCCTAACTCCAGCACTCCTTCCCTGATATTAGGAAGGGGAGTTTGTTTTGTTATTTCTCCTGCCCGTGTGAATACTGCAGAAAGGCTTTTTATGGGTCAAGACAGTGTTATTACAATGACTCCTCGTAATAAAGAGAGCTCTGGAAAATGTAACACACGGACACAAATGCAATGCTTTGACTATACCTCCTTCCCTGTGTCCCACTGCTTTTCTCCATTTTTAATTATAGGTTGGTATTTTAGGGGGAAAATCACAAATCTTTTGCAAAGTTGACACCATGGCTGAATGCTCATGTTTGCCCTGCTGCGCACAGATTAAGCTTTAACATATGAAGAATGAAAAGTTAAGTTTTGGGTTGCAGAGCCAAGAAATATTTTGTAGTACAGTCATGACGGTATCAAATTGCAATCCAAAAGGTAACTGAGGTGGCTCCGGTGCTCAAGATGTCTATGGAACAGAACCACAATCATCTGCCAAGTTGCAATATTTGTGAGCCTCCACGAGCCCTGGTTTAAACATAATGAGCAGAAAGCGGAGGGATTTTCCCCCTACCAATCACCTTACAACTGGGAGAGGAAAAAAGAAAAAAAGAAAGAAAAAAAGGACAAGACAGACAGTCTCGTTGCTGCAGCTCTCAAACTGGTGTCAGGAGAAGAGCTCCCCAGGCCCAGGTCTTCCTCAGGAGTGCTGCACGATCTTTAGCAAAAGGCAAAATTGCCTCATTTCTCCCTGCGGAGGCGGGCTGGCGTCCCAGCCCTGGAGCAATACAGTTAACGGTGGCCTTCACACACGGTGAAGAACAACATCGCCAGCATGGAGACAGCAGAATCGGGAGGCACCTCTCGGCCACGTGCAGACCCTCGTACCCAAAGGCATCCATGTTACAACTCCTGGTAGCCAAACTGCAGCAATACAACCGTGCAGAGCCTTCTGCCTGGAGGGTCTTGACCTGCACCTGGGCTGCTTGGCTGCCAAGCACAAACTCCCAGAAGCAGGAGTTGTTATGATTAATGAACCCTTCTGCTGCTGTTGCCTGCATTCAATATGCTAAATAAAATGCAACACATTGCATTTCCTGCAAAAATACATGAATGAGGAATGACAGCACACCCAGAAAGGCAGGGCCTAAGTGTTGGTGGATCTGTAAATATCACTCTAAGGGTGAAACAGTTACAGGACAAGAACACCAAAAAGAACAGGACTCTACTGTAACAACAACATGCTCACTCAAACGCTTGCAAGAATCCTTCCTAGCCAGTCCGACTGTACTCGGGGCCGTACAGCCACAGCATACTAGAAGGTCTACGAAGACCAAAATCTCTGACTACCCTGCTCTTACGCCCTCCCTAGGCAAATGCGCCACTAAGGGCACACCGCAGACTGAGCGGGGACCAGCAAGATGCGCAGCAGCTCAGAACGACACTCTATTTGTCTCCTTTTGTCTGTGATATAGCCACAGAGAACTTCTCTCTTTTTGTTTTTAATTCAAATATTCTTTAGTGAGTTCTTTCAGGGAGATATTCTTGGTTTGTGTACTGTTTGTGAGCCACATGGATGTGTTACTTGTGCATGGTTCCCATCTCTTCTGTGCTATAATTAATGACTAAAGTGCTCTACTTTCCTGCTTGTGATTAATGCACGCAATGGTATTTAGTGTTTTTACACACACTGGCTAGTTATACAATGATAAAACTACTTTTAGTAGTTGTATACATCAGTCTTGAATTTACCTTTTCATAATAGCTTCCACCAAGTGTTCACTGAAAGACATTTTTACTAATGGCACTAAATACAACAAACCTAAGAATAAACACGTTCATTTAAATACTAAAAGGCATTTTGTGTGGTTTGCAGGAAAGACTGCTGCAATAAGCAATTCCATCTGTGTCTCACGGCTGCCGTTACAAATATTGCCCTTCTTATCATCCATTATGTAACACCACCACTACAAATAATAGCACCAATTCTTATTTTAACAATTATTAATACGCTTAGTTGTATCGCAGCAGTACTTTGTGGCAACTTTCCAAGGAAGTGGATTCAATTCCCCAAGGCACTGCACATCCATGCACGGAGAAACCAAGCTCCTGCTCAGGGGGATGTCAACAGCAGCTCTAAGTACAGTGAGCCCACAGCACCAGGTGCTGAGAGCACAAACCTCTGCGGATCCCAGTGGGTTTCTGAAAAGAGACAGAGGCCCCTTTGGCAGATGTATAGGACTATGGGAAGCGGGGAGGGATCACAGAGTTTTATATCTCAGATTTCCATCTTCTCTGAGGGCGTTCAACACATTACTGAGCATCCCAATTTGTTGCTTTAATTTCTATCTTATCATGACTATGAAAAAAATATTATCAGTACAATCTTGACTCATTCTTTGGCATCTAACATTCTTTTAGTTTTATCATCATGTTGCTAAACTCAAAAAAAGATTACTCAACTGTTGTCTTGTCCTTTAGAGATTCAGAGCACACAGTGTAGGAGCTGCACGCTGGCTCTAGCAGAGCATGTGTTCCGAGCAAGGAGCTCGCCGCACAGCACATTCAGCTGCAGTTTCTTTCACTTAAAAATAAAGCATGCGTGATTCAGATTTCCTATAAACTTTAGAAAGTGACAAGTTCAACTGTCATCAGGACAGGGGTCTGTCCTCACCGGACAGCTGATCCTCTCAGGATCAGCAGCTAAGCACTTCCATGGCTGGCCAGGATTACACCCAGCCGTAAGCACGAGGATGAGGCCTGGCAACACAGACTTGCTGGCATACATTTAAACTGCAGCAGTAATTAAGCCCTGATTTACCATCAAGTTATCAATACAGGTAAAAGCCATCTTGAATCTCATTATAAATTTAGTTTATACTGCATTAAGTCAATACGGAGGGCCCTAATGCCAATCCATCAGCTGGGCCACCGCAATCACATTAAGAAGTGCTGAGAAGGGTTTTGGATGGATGCAAGTAAATCCATCCTTAAACAGATTTCAGTTAAACTGCTGCGACTATGGAAATCCTAAAGCAGGTTGTTCTGTCCTAAATTATTAAATGTTACTGGGTTTGTCCCTTCTCTGACCCCAGTCAGGGAGCACTTCAGGTAGACTGGGACTGCAGACCGCTTTTTTATGCCTTTGCTTGCAGACAGAAATGAAAGCAAGCTGCAGCTACCAGTGAGATTGCTCCCCTGTGTGCTCAGGGCTGGATACAAGGGAAGAAAAGTGCAGCAGTGCTGATTCCCAGACAGGGCAGCCTGGTTTCCAGGGCTAGAGTGTCCAAAGGCATTGAGTGTCCTGATCAATCTCCAGATCCTGACAGCCCTAAGTTTTCCACTCCTGCTGCCCTTTCTCCCTTACATCTCAAACATCAAAACAAAACAAAACAAAAAAAAAAAGCAGGACAATTTGGAAAATCCACACTGGCAAGACTGGCTTCTAACCCTGTTGGAACCCTATCTTATCTTGACAATTATCAGCACAGAAATGACAATAAAATGCTAACGGTCTTCCCGACGCTCACAGAGGGTGTAAAATTCAGTTGCAAGAGAGTAGCAGTCACTAGCCTGTGCATCGCTGCCAGAAGTATCTGTGGGGCCTGACAGCACCCTGACCAACACGACTGCCTCGCAGCACAAGGATATACCGAGTAGGTGAATAGCGTTCCCACAGAGCAGAACCAGGTGCTTTCCCCAGTGCAGAAATGAGACGCCACTTTAGCACGATTTCCTCTCCGCCATACTACCTATGCAGTGGACCGTGCTGCCCTGTACATGAAGGTAGCAGGGATTTGTTGAGGAACTTTTCGGAGAGATGTGCTTGTGCATTTGTTTCCATGTCCGTAACTCAAACACCTGAAACGGGGAAGGGGAGGATGTGCCACAAGGCAGTCCTCAGAGCTGTCACACATATCTTTGTCTCCCCAGCCAAACTCAGGGCTGTGAATTCCACCACAAGATGAAGTTTTTCAGCATTAAATGCTACGATGCTGAGCAGCACAGTGCTCAGGTCCCTTTTGGCATGTGGATGGAAGCTATTTAGGAACCACAGAACACAGGCAACTGGACAATACTGGGAGTTTTACACTGACATATAAATACACAGCTCTGTGATCTCTCCCCCACTGCTCTCTATTTCTGTCTCTAGGAGTCATGAACCTCTCTCCGTTGATGATGAAAAGGCTAAAGAAAGGCACCTTCTTAAATGTGACTCATTTTCTTTTAGCCAATTAAGGCATACATTTGCATTTTTAAGAGTAAATATACACACAAAGTAAGAAAAAGAAAAGATGAACCCAATTTACTAACCACACATACTGAAAAATCACGTTATCGCAAGAACCAGGATGACTCAGAAAACAAATGTAAATAGCTTCGGTGGTTTAGCACTGACACCCAATGTATTAAAATAAATTGCCCATGATTTCTCACAAGCTCCATGCTAATGCACTCCATAAAATGTCAGTGAAAACGCAGCAGTGCATAACTATCTAGAGGCTTCACTTGGTGGCAAATAATACAATGAATTGTCCCCTGACTAGGACGGGGAAAGAAAGTCAGTCTGCACCTCCAGCCTTTCGGGGAATGTTCCAGGTTTGTAAAGCATGAGTCAGCAGCATTGCTGCTATAGAAGGTTTTTTCCTAGCATGCTACCGGCAATACAGTCTCTTCTGCCTTTCCCAGCTTTGGTATGGCAGCTTAAGTGTCCATCAGGAAATAGCCACCTTTTGCATAAAATGAGACAGGTGAATTGATTCATTATCATGGTAAAAGCCATTCCTGACCTATATGATCACAACATAATTCTATACAGCAAAGAGCATCACAGGAAGAAAGAGTTAAGTTGATGGATGAAGGCAGGAGAAATCTAGTATTTTACTAAAGGTATTCTAATCTCTTTATTGGTACTGTTACTATAGTAATACCACAACCCCCTTTGTTACTGCAGCCAAGGCAAAAGCCACCATACTAAGTCTCATGATCAAATCTCGCACATATGCAGCTTCCTCTAACCAAGGATCTCAATCATTTTGAGAAGTCGATGAATTCCCCACTGAGGAATACATTGGCATTTCTTTGTCTGTTTTACAGACAAAGAAAATGAGGCAGAGAAGGAGGACACAGCTTTCAGAAAGGAACCTGGCAGCTTACAGCCTTTCACAAGAACTGCAGGCCTGCACCTAATCACTTCTTCCTCCAGTTGAGGCTATGTGAACTGAACTCCTGGTCCAGTTCATCCTCCATTGCATTTCTCTGCTTTGACGGTTATTTTCTTGACAGGTCATACAGGGTCCTTCCTAAAGTTACTAAACCAAACTTCTGCTAACTGTCTGATTGTCCCTAAATCTTAATATTTAAACATAGCTTGACAGAGACTGAAGGACAGAAATGTATTTTCTTCCTAGAAATGAAAACAAAGCTGAAATGAGTCCTCCCTTCCCTCAAACAGAGAAAGCACTGACAAAACCTCACCGCTTGCTGCCTCTGACGTTCCAGCCAGGGCAGTACAAGCACATGATGGCCAGCCAGCACCCCGGAGCAGCTCTAGCGCACGCTGCGTCCTGCCCAGCTGACAGCACAGGGCCACAGAGAAACTGGGGTACTCCGGCACAAAGGTAATGGAAGATGTGGTAGGGGAGGAGGGGCACAAAAGATGTAAAACCGTAGGAAAACAACTGTCATCAGGACCACGATACACTAGCTCCAGTCTTGCCCACAGAAAACCAGTTTTATGTGGATTACATTCTCCCCAGTTAATAATTTTTGAGTCCATTGACCAATTTCAGCCTGCTTTAGTGCAGAATCAGAAGTAAATGTCTTCCTATAAGTCACATGAGAACAGACACCCAAGTAGAAGAGACAGACCCTGCAAGTAACCCTCCTCCATGTCCCAGCTGAAAGGAAAGTCATAACATAGGACCCTTATTTTCCACTGAAAAATGTGCCTAGGAAATAGTCTTTCTAATCACTAAAACAGCAGGGAAACCGTCACGGAGAATTCTTCACCAAGCACAAGACATAAATCA
>NW_010544410.1:75407-105587 GCF_000687285.1 Phaethon lepturus
CAGAACCATTAATTCCAATGTTCAAAAAAATGCTTGTTTCATGTAATCACAGGACAAGACAACATTCATTAATTACCCCAGCCCTGGTAAACAAACTGAGGGTGTCGAGACCCAGCCTAGAGCAGCCGTAAAGCAAAACTCCTCCTTACCTCCATCACACGTGCTAAGAGAGGGCCTCCTAACAAGTGGGGTTAAAAAACGGATGACGATCTCAGGACAGAGGCAGATATGGGGGCCAAAGCTCGCTTCTGATGCTGCTCCCCACAAGAGAGCCCTGAGGATGAACTGATGCCACACGTTGCTTCTAAATGCCTGTGGCGCACTTGGTCACCATGTCATTCGTTTAAAAGAATGCAAGTGCCAAACATCACGTCATTCTGGGTGCATGCCCTGGACTGCACTAACCGTTACCCAACGCACCTCACTGCCACTGCACGCTCTGGCTTCTGTCGCCTTTTTGTATCAGCTAATAAAGGGTGGGGGGGGGGGGGTTGATAGTCCAAGCAAGATATTCTAAGATATTATGCTACCTCTGTGTTGACAGGATTTAAAAATCTAGAATTAATGCTCTCCTTACAGAATAAGTGCCCCTTACCTCTACTTCAAGAAAAATATATTGTTTGAAGTAATTTACATTTTTGCCAGCATAACATCTCGTTTTCTTCTTTCCAGCCAGGAGGAATGATTTGCAATGTGAATCTTAGAAACCCAGATCAAAGGAGGAGGTTAAAATGACTGATGAACTAGAGGTGTAAGAAATGTAGAGTATTGTTTATTTAAAAAACAAACAAACAAAGAAACCAGAGTCTCCTCACCAAGTCTGATTTATTAACAAATAGTCGACACCCTTTCTTTGTTTTTAGGAGACGATAGAGGATTGATAAGATGCTGTGCACAGGAGATAAGAGACATTTCCATAGGAGATGAAAACCATTCATCCAAGGGCATCATGTTGTCAATGAATTGGACTCATTATCCACAGACACCGTAAAAGCTAGGCAGTTCTGCTCATCTGCTAACAATGCCATCACTTCGATTTGTGAGAGCGCCTTCCTTTCCCCTTCTCCAATGCTGCAGCAAAACCCTGGATTTTGACATCAAGCCCAGCAAGCAGCGTTAGTCCTTGAGACAGAGTTTGCAAAACATTAATGAAATCAGAATGATACTGCAGTTTGGCTTGTTGCCCTTGGATAATGGAAGTGAAATTAAAAGTGGAGGGAAGAGAAGGGACTTGCTCATACCTAAAAACAAATCATTTAATGCATTTTTTTCAAGAATTAATGCATTTTATACACTATTTACTTCAGGTTTTTCTATTTCAATGAACCTAGTGATAACTGATACCAGGAGGAAATAGTATTAAAAGCAACTAAGAAAAACTAACAAGTAAAGCATTCCTTTGAAGAATTTTATTTAGCCAGGAAAACCTATTAGGTAAGATGCCTTCTACCAAAGACAGAAAAAATACAAGGGCCAAGAGAACAGAAAGATGTGTAGAAGAGGAAAATGAGGAATAGAACTGTACATAAAGCAGGAGAGAGAATATCCTGAAAAATTCACAAATGCTTTTCCCCCGGAAACAGCATCTGTCAATCAGCCCTAGCAATTTATTGCAATGAAACCGATGATTCATCACGTTTCAGAGGGATGCATTGCTGCTAGCAGTGGCCCACATCCTTGCCAGCACTGATGCGCTGGCTTGGGGTTCCTGCGGACCCAAACTGGACACTTCAGGAGACCAGGCTTTCTCACAGAGTTATCATTATTCCTCATTTACCCAGGCTAGAAACATAACTGCCTTTCCTGAAGAATTTCTCACCATTTTTATTCTGGTTTCCAAAAGGTACCCTGAAACTTCAGACTAAACACACAGGCAGATTTTGATTGCTGTCCTACAAACACAGATATTCCCTCCAGGTCTAAATGCAGAGCTAAGAAGTATGATCACCTGTAGGACACCTGGGAAGGACAACCCATTATAAAGTCTGGTTTGTAAGGTATTGGGCGAGAACTGGCACCTGAGAAGTTAATGTGAGATGGATATACCTTCCCTCTCTCCATCAACGTGGAAGGAATAGATTTTCAATCCTGTCTAGGTTTGGGTTTTTTTGGGGGGTTTTTTTGGTTTTTTGTTTTGTTTTGTTTTGTTTGTGTGGGGTTTTTTTGTTTTGTTTGTTTGTTTGTTTGTTTTTTCCTAAGGGCACAGTCCCCACTGCAAATCAATGGGATCTGTATTCCTTAATCACTTGGCACATGTGAAGGTTCAATACAAAGCAAGCCACTTAATGTTTTTTATTCTGCAGGGTTTTATCTCACTGCTTCCTTTATGGCATCAAGGGGTTAAAGCAACCAAAGCCAAAAGGTATTAGGGGGAAGAGGATAATAAACTAATTCTCTTGAGAACTAGCAATGACACTATCAAAAAAAAAAAAAACAAACCCCAGTCTGTTTGCTTCATTTTGATACATTTCTGAAGTGCTGGGGACATATGTCAAAAAGCCATCAGACAGAAACTCTTCCAGTGCTGCCCCGCCCTGCCAGGCTACTGAAACGCTGTGCATGAAAACCGCAAGCTGACACACATGCGGTTTTTGTCAGCAGTGAAGGGGTTAAAAGAAGTTTCCCTCCTCCGTGAAAGCAATACAGTATGAAACCACCGCTATGCTTTCTGCTGTGTGCTGTGATTGTACCTGCTCTGAGCAAGCCAGTGAGTTTAACCCTGTTCTTACTGATGCTAAAATCAATATTAAGATGACCCCACATCTGATGTGACTGGAGACAGTTTTGCACCCTCGCTGTACTGCCCCAAGACAATAGACAAGCACTCAGGTTCGTATCTCACCCTTTAGTAGCTGCATCTGAAAGGACTAATTAAATAGCTGTGTACGCATCAAAAATAACTTTACAGTGCCTGCCAAAACAATTTGAAAATCTAGGCAAAGCTGCAACAAAACATAGTTTGACAAAATAAAGAATAACAACTATTGTTTAAATAATAAAAAACCAACAAAGATCAGCCCACACCCTACATTGCATTCATTCCCACATTCTCAAAATCACATTCAAATACGGAGATGCCCTACCTTTTTGATCTGTGAACAAGCAGATTCCAATCAGTGTGTCACGTCCAAGGCTATATACTGGAGACTCTGTTAATACAAAACAAAGGTGAGGGGGAAAAAAAAATGAAAATACTTAATATTTGCTGAAAACAGTTTTCAGCTATGAGAAAAGTTTTTTTTCTGTTATACAAAGACATAAATGCATAAACATACCCATGCAAGTATGTGTGTATGAAGGTGTGCGTGCCTATAATATACATTATGTATGCAAATATATTTATAAACAAAACCACTATACATTTTAATTCATCCAGTGTGCACCACTACGCAATTTAATCTATAGCAGATTAAAACAGAAAAGCTACAGCATAAAGGTGCAACTCTCTAAAATCCTCAACAAGCAAACAAAGCTGACATTTTTAAAAGAAAATCATTACCAGCTCATACGCTGCCATACCACAAAAGCCTATCCTTAAATAACTGCTGCATAATCATTCTCCTGGAGTGTTGTTATCCATCGGCTCGCTGCCTATCTCCAGACAGACGCAGTCTGCAAGCCACCAGCTTGTATCTACCATGTGTACGTCAGGAAAAGGAAAACTGCAAATTAGAAGAAGTCCCCGCAGTGGTGAAAAGGAAAAGAGGGTGAGTGGGAGAGGAAGAGGGAGTTCACTGGCCACAGAAATTTCGAGAATGATGACAAACCAGCCGGCTCCGCCATCATCCACTTACAATAGGATGCTGCACCTCACGGCTGCTGAAGCAGTTTGTCAAGGGGTTGCTGGTATCAAATGCCTGACAGACATTTTAATTGCATCCAACCAAGTGTGTCCCCAGGAACCGGGCCTTTAATCCTATGAATATCATCAACTGGTTTCTTTTGTGCTTGCTGCCAAACACACACAGGCACGCACTGCACACAGGCAGCAGCACACCCGGTTTCCACTGCGATGCCGATCCAAATCCTAAACAGGTTTTACGGACCGTACATGCTGAAAAGGAGGTCTTGAGAGATTCAGCATTTTCTGTGTTACAGATTACGAGAGAGATTCGATCTCCCCCTTTATTTTTTTATCTAGTGCTTCTGTTCATGTGTTGGAACCAGTCCGCCTATGCTGTTATTTGAGCCTTGCATTCGCTTATTCACACCAACGAGAAATAAAACCAGGGAAAATGCAGGAGTGCTGCAGGGACGAGCAGGAACCCTTCGGGACTAATACAACAGAGGAACAGGGCTCACTGCACAGTTCAGCTCACAAATGAGTTGCTTTGAGGGGTCCAGTTTTACTGCTATTACTTGGCCATCGTGTCTGCACCGATCTCGCTTCCCTATTCCAAGGTCTTCTCCAGAGCAACATTAACCCAAGTAGGACAAGGGACCTGGGAATTGGGAAATCACTCGGTGTTTTGGGAGGAGACACAGCATGACTGGGGAGGGGCATCGGGGAAGGGTTAGAGGAGGATGAAGGTATTTTTAAAAAGAGAGAGAAAGAGAGAGACAGAGAAGGTTTGAAAGATTAACTGGTTTCTTTTCAAGCTTTGTAAATTTGTAATGAAACTGCATAAGCTGCAAAGGAGCAGTCAAGAGAAACCAATGACACCAACCACGCTCTTAAGGGCTGCACACAAGCTTAAATGTCCCTGCAGCCAGCACACAGAAGCCAACCAGATCCACTTCCCAACAGCAAGCTGGTGCTTCTCAGTCTCCTTGACAGAGAGCCCTTGAGGGGGAAGGATGTCAATAGGAGAAGGAAACGCCTCTCTACCACAAACTTTGGGAGAGGTCCAACAAACCCCATTTACCTTTGAGACGGACAAGGGGCTTGCAGGAAGGAGTAACAAATCTGCCATGGATTGCCAGGACTTCTCTCCCAAAACTTTGGGGATAGAGGGCTGCAAAGGGAATAGATTCCCTTCTGCCTTCTGCTACAACCACGACAAGATGACTTTTCACACAACCATCAAACTTTGCATCAACCAGAAGTTCCACCCTCATTGCTATAAACAGATCCTAGTGCCTTAAAAGCATCTGTCCTGACCTGACAGTTTTCTCCCACTCTCTACATCACCACAGCATGAGGAGGATGAGGAAATGGAGGAAGGTAGTCCCCAAAGACAGCCTGTATGGGACAAGGATGATGGTGGAGCAGGTACCACATGGCGGCAAAAAGGCCTTCAGAAGGAATAGGAAAAACAAGCAATAGCAGCACTAGCACAATTCTGAGACCTTTCCTCTGAGAAAGCTTCCCGTGACTCATTGGAAGGGGTGCCTGCTGCTGCCAAAACTCCCACTGCAGAGCTCGTCCTCTGCAGAAACCAAGAAAACTCTAATTCTGCCCTCATCTTGCTCAGCTCCACCATTTAAAAAGTTGCTGACTGTTCACAGCATTGCTACCATCCCTGCATCGTTTCTACAGCTCCCCTCCACCAGCCACTCTTCCCGCCAAAGCAACCAGGAGCTCTGGAAGGTCCCAGAAACAACACCATGGAGTTGGGATGTGGAGGCAAAGCAAGAAGTCCTGAAAACTGCCCTGTAATTTCTCTCAGATGTTGCTGACAGACCTTACGGACTTCACAAGGGACTGCTACATATTGCCAGGCTGTGTCCTACACGCTGGAGCCCATGGCTCCAACCAGCTTCAACCAGCCATACAAACCGCCTTCCCTCTGCCCATGCAAGCATTTCCAGGGACCCAGTCTGCCAGAACAGCCCATGGCAAACGGTTTTATCATAAAATACTGCAAATAAGAGACAATCTTAATAAACAAGTTTGTTCTGGCTGCTCTGGGATACATCTTTTCACATTCCTATAAAAGCATTTTTGACAAGTCAAAAGGCACAGGAGACAGGGGTGAAGGGCCTAATCCAGGGAGATGCTGGAAAACAGAGAACACTCAGTCCTGTCTGAGATTTAACCTCATGTTTTCCTGGCTCAGCCAGGAAAGCAGCATCAGCCACAAAGCAAACTCATCACATAAAATTCATGTACCCCACCACAGTGAAACAGGAACACTTGTCAGCAAAAAGAAAACACAAACATTAGTAAGTTGACAAGTCAAGGTCCTAGAAATGTTTAAATTATGAACTCGTGCCATGCAGCATGCATTTTCAGCACCTTACCCCTCAAAGAGGAATAAAGACATTTATAGTCTCAGTAAAGGAAGTGGTAAGACTATGACTGAAGCCTGGTCTAAACTCTAAAAGATCTTACATGTTCAGGTGGGTTTCTCTCTTTAATTCTGACATCCATGCAAGACAGTGCACTCCGTTTCATTACTGTACTGTAGGAGAGCTTAGAAAATCCAGCTACATACTGGGTCCCTCCGTGCAAGGTGCTGGGCAAAACAGGAAACAGCTTATATTACAACAGAGTACTTAAAAGATACAAAACACAAAGCGAGGTGGTGGTAGCTTTCTCCTCATTTTCAGGATAATGAAGAAAAAGAACGATTAAGGGGCTTGGGTTTGCCCAAGGTCACACATAACCTCTGCTGCCAAGCCAAGATGGAAGACACTTCCAGAACCTCAGCCTCAGATCTCTCCACCCAAACCACTGCCAAAATCTTGCAACCAGCCTTTAACAAAGGACTTGGGGGTTGATTGCTTCTTTTTTAGTAAAGGCTGGGTGAACATTTTCTGCAATGCCTAAAATAGCATCTAATATCATCAGTGATGTAGATTAAGAGGAGTAAGTCTACTGAACAGAAACTGCTGTGGTAAAAATAGCCTTGGAACAGGGCATTTTCTCTTTATTAGCTATTGTCTTACCACTTATAACAGTGCTGGGGATGGCTGCCTGCTGGAGAGGTTGCGAGGAGACGGATCCTTCACCAGACTCTGTAAACATTGCCTGTTCTTCTGCAGTAGCACTAAACATCAGACTGTCCTATTTTACCAGCCATCTGAGGGACAATCTTGCTTTTCTTTTTTCCCTTCCTTGAGGGGGGAAAAACAGAATAGAAGGGCATTAATTAATTCTGGAAAAACACATGCACACTAGATCTTTCACTGGGGCTACACTGTGAGGAAGGCTGAGGCTGGAGTCACTGTCTATCTCTATGGTTACTGGTAACAGAGGATGAAGGGTGGGGAGGAGTTAGGAAAAGCTGCAGGCTGAGTTAGCTGCTTCTGTGGGCAACAAGGTGCAAGGGATTTCAAGGCAGGTTAGAAAGTTTCAGGACGCAGGGGGGGCCTGGTTTTGGTTTTAGTCTCCCCCACAAAGAACGCCTGTGCAAGAGCTGATCTACCCACCTTATACAGCTAGGCCCTCCAGAGCCTTTTCAGCCGTGCTGTTTCCTTTACACCGGCGGTGGTGTGCCCAGCTTTGTATCCACAGCAGATTTCAACGCCTTTACAGGACTTACCTGTCCTTCCTCCCAGGCCACCAATAAAACAGGCCCATACTGGTTACATTGCCCTTTCCCCAGCATCTGTGCAAAGACATCCCTTCACAGCAAGTTCCACGGCCAGCTGATGCACCCATTAACCCACCAGCTGACACAACACGGGCTTCTGTGCAGCACAATTACATAAACGAGCCTTCAAAACCCAGGCAAATAATGTCCTCTCTTTCCCCTATCTTAGTTTACTTGTTTTAAAGCTGTCAGACAGATATTTTCAGGCATGATCTCTCTTCTGTGAATCCAAGCTGATTCTCCTCAACTAAATACTACGTACTAGGAATACCTAGAAAGGGATCTCCCATTTCGCTCTGTGCCACAGCATGTCACTGAAATCAAGCTGAAAGATACAGGATATTCACATCCTCCCAGGCCTGCTTTTCAGAACAACCAATTCTGCACAGAACCTTTTGAAACTACCAGATAAATATATTCTTGGGTTTTCTTACAAAAGCTTTGGTTTCTAGCTTAGGCACCAGTGAGAACAAAAGAATAAGAAAACAAAATTCCTGAAATGTGTTTG
This sequence comes from Phaethon lepturus, assembly GCF_000687285.1. Classification (NCBI taxonomy): domain Eukaryota; kingdom Metazoa; phylum Chordata; class Aves; order Phaethontiformes; family Phaethontidae; genus Phaethon; species Phaethon lepturus. The sequence goes on from NW_010544410.1 coordinate 83,394, forward strand.
TTAGCCCCCAAACCTTGTAGTTACATGTGGTGTTTTTACTCTTAACAGCTGCAATGCAAGCTTTTGTATAATAACCACATAATAAACCATCAGCTCTGCCCTGGGTACCACATGTGGAGGGGAACAGCCCAGTCTCACCGCCTGTTCAGCCTGCTGCTTCTGGGGTGTCAGTGCCAGTGCCAGCTGGACAAAACACCGCAAGCTCAAAATCTATCCACAAAGGAAAAGCAGAAAGTGAAGAGATGAGTGACTAGTCACACCCCAGATTTTGACACAGTAGAAGCAAACCTGTCTCAGAGAACCACTGAAACATCATTAAAATCATCTGATGTGTTCCCATCGGCAAGTGCCTTGTCACCAAGACATTGGCTCAGTGATTTCCCCACTGCCCCGGAAGATGACTTAAATTTTCAAGTTGGTTCCTTGAGCCTTATTATTGAGAATTATTATCAGAAATAATTAACAGCACCAGCACTCTTGCAGAAACCAATGCTATCTGAGAGTGCCACGACTTTCTGCAAAACCAGATCACTGAACCGCACACATCCACAGGCACAATGTCTTCGGAGGCTGTGAGACAGACCTGTGCAGTCAGCACTGCATTATTAGGAGGTTCAAAGATTACACAAACTAAGACGAAGCTCCTCTTTGACAGTCTTGAGCCACTGGAGTGCCTACAATAGATTCATTACTGTTTTAGACATGTAGGTGAAAGAGGTGGGTTTATTCTTCTTTTCCATTTTTACTTCATCTTCAATTCCATTTCCTGCAGGGAGCGAAACTGCATAGTTTTGCATTCCCACATAAAGCAGTAGCTGTAGTGTTATAGACAGAACAACTTAAGGTCATAACAGAAGGCAGGTTTCAGGGAACAGTATTTGCTCTTATCAGAGCAGTGCTGGTGCACACAGCAGTAAAAACACAAATTATAATTAAACCTCGGGTCTACCTGAAGATACCATTTTTCCTACAAATCCTCCCTCACGCCAATAAGAGGTGGAGGCAACTCCCATGGCCACACACAAGTACTAAGTCCTGTGGGGGACTCCAGATTCACAACCATCCCCGAGCTAAATGGGAGGATGAGGTTTTGTCAATCTCTCAGAAACCAAGTTTCCTCTGAATGAAAATTAAGAATTAAGGGTGTCACAAAAAGGCAAAGATAGACATTGTTAAAAACAATTCTGGTGGTGTTGCCTTGACTGTTACAAGGTGATCAACTGCTTTTTGTAATTCCAGTTCTCAATATACCCCTATACTACCTGGCTGTTCGCTCCAAAGCCTCCTCCCAAGCACTACTTCATTCTCGCTCCGCCTGTTCCAGATGTTTCCCACGCTCCCCATTTTGCTTCCATCACTGCCCCCTCTTCTTTGTGCATCCTTCATTTACCTCCCTCTTTCTGATACCTCCCTAACAATGCTTGTCTGCCCCCGACAGGTAAAGGGCAGAGAAAAGTCAAAAGCTTGAACAGTCCATGCTGCATGACGTCTGTTGAGTGTTGCGTTACATATTCTGCTTGCCTGCATCAGCCCTTCCTCCACTGCTTTCTCTTGTCTGTAGGGGCAACTCTGCCCTTCCTTCTCTGCTTGCAGAGGAAAAATAAGCAATTGCCCAAACATATCAATTCCTGCTTCAGAGAGCTGCTTAAACCAAGCTCCTAAAGCTGCAGGATCCAAACCCAGCAGTTAATGCTGAAAACCGTGGTCAATGTTCCCATTACATCTCTGCCTAGACTGACACATGCTCTTGAGCGTGGGTAACGGTTGGTACCATCTGGTTCAGCCCCAGCCTTAACCTCAACTCAGGCACAGGTGCTCTGGTCGCCCTCAAGTACATATAGCCCTTGTCCTGGTGGGTGTCCTCATGAAAGCCTGTCTTACCATGTGCATCTTAGCGACACTCCAAGTGCTTCTCCATCCTATCACATGGCTTATGACTAAGAAAATACTGCAGATGCAAACCCTACCATTTCTTCTCAGCTTTTCTTTCTCTTGGCCTACCAGTGGGGTGATGAATCAAGACAACAACTTGCTTAACAGTAAAATATCACAACTACTGTGACAGAGTTTATTCAAATGTCAGTTTGTGCTTCACTTAACCATGTAACCTAATGGTTTTCAATTAACTGTCATGTCATACATGCAGCAAATTTAGTTATTATGCTGTATTAAATTTATAAATAAAATATTTTACATTCATGAATCATTTGTTGAATCAGATTTTACATGGCATGCAGTTAAAATATAAACTCTGAGCTGGCATGGCCTTAAACATATATAAAGCAATAACTGCAATGTAAAACCCACAAATTTATCTGTTTTGTCTAATCGTATATTTGTATTTCAATTTAAATCCCATTTATATTTAGGACACTGTGTAAGCAAACGTTTAAGTTCTGTGTCAGTCGGTGGCATGTTGGCACGTACTGAAATGCAATATTGAAAATAGAGGGTTTCCTAAAATGGGTCCATATCTGTGATCCCTTTCAGAGAAAAGATATTTGCTCCTTCGTTTTCATAAGCCAATTTAAAGATCAACCTTTTTTCAGAGCTATCTTGCCTTGCAGCTAAGTACCGCCTTCCTAAAAGCTGCCGGCTAGTTATTTTCTCCCATGTCCACACTTTCCTTCAAGAAATTAAAAAAAAATAATTTGCTTAGCCCTAATAACTTGCTGCTTTTACTCGACAGCAAAACTTACCAGACAGGCAATAGAAATTGCAGCAACATGTACTAACACATAGCAGAATCAGTCCTAGCAGCTTCTCACTGTGGAGTGCTTTATGTAACGGAGGCAGTCAGGCAGAAACCCATGGAAGAGCTACCAGCAGCAGAGCTGTGCAGAGGGGAAGCAACTCTGTCCTCATTACAAAGGAGAGATGCCAAAAGCCGCCTTACGAGAATGCTGCTGACCAGCCAGCCTGACCCGCAGGGGCGCAGATGTGACACTGTGCCAGCATGATGCAACAGCTTATTCCCTCTTCGCATGGGCACGCTGGTCCTTTGCATGGAGGTGAGCCTGCTCAATAGCTGTCTTCACAGACTGCAGATTTCCAGTAAGAACAACCATAATTAATAGCCACTTTGACCTCTGAAACAGAGTCCAGCTAAAACCACCAGAAGCCCTTCCCTGACTTCAGCGCATTTGGATTGGAACTTGTGTTTCACACACATTCTTGAAGTGCTTCAGATAAAGGCAAGGAGGGCTGGCAGCGTGTGTACTGCACATTACAGATATCCTCTTTGCAGAGGACCTCATTGCAAAGGGCTTCTTAATGGATTTTGACTGTTGCATTTACTGTGAAATGAACACAGCAGATACTGCAGGCTAATTCATTAGCTACTTGTGATTGATTCTTGTTTTCATCACCATAAAAGCGGATTTCCTTTGGTTAACATAATGATCCAAATTCCCTCTTGGCTTATACACGTTTAAGGCAGCCACAGCTCCACTGAGTGCACAAGCAGTTGCTACATCAAGACTAAAACGGGTTTAATGACTGGACACCTGGATTGGGTAACTTAAACACAGGTTTCATTCACTCTGGTCTCACAGCACTGTCCAAAATGATTTTCAAGCTCTTTGTACGTGAGAACTACTTCCCTCATCTCTACCAGGTAGTTGCCTCAAGGGTGAAAAGCAGCAGCTGTTTAACAGGGCTCAGTTGCACTGCCCATGAGCTCAGGGTACAAAGCAAAGAGTGCCACATCCAACCGCCATGACCAGGGAGACTTTTGGGAGGTGTGACGTGGCTGTAGTCAAATCTGATTTATCAGAATGGAATGGAAGACAAGAAAAGTCATTAGGCAAAATGGAATTTCATATAAAGGAAGGACCTTGGAACTTATCTGATACACCTCAAGGGACGTGAGCTCCCTTTAGATGAAGTACTTTTATCAATGGCATTTTAGACGACAGGCCTAAATGGCAGCACTGCCAGTAAGTCAGGGAGCTTCTCGTGCTGTTTCAACAACTGCCATGGGAACTTTTGCTATTGTAAGCCATCCTGACGCTGGTTTACACTGTATTCAAAGGACAGTCCTGTTTAGTAGAGGAGTGAACCCACAGCAACACTAGGGCACTGCTGAAAATATGATCTGGAATTAAAAGAGGAGAAGGCTGAGGTGAAGAAGGAGAAGGAAATTGCTGGTCTCTGCTCTTCTACCATCCTACCTGGGTTTACCTGGAAGATTTCCGTTCAGATTGGCAGTCAACGGAAGACGGCATGGACGACTCAAAAGACTAGGGTTTGTACTCTGTGCAAGGCTCCTGAGACATACAGAACCAGAAAGGAAAGACAGAAATAAAAGAGTTTAGCAGCTTTAGCAACAAATTCTATCTGTACAGAGGAAGAATATGCCATGCTTTTTTAAGAGCCTGAATACTCAAATAAAAATCATAGAAAAACCAAAGACAAACATCATGTAACTCAAAGACAGCAAAAGCACAGGAATACAGTCAGAAAACTAAGGAACAAAATTAATTACAATTAGCAAAGAACATAAAAGGCAACCAGAAAAGATTCCATATGATCTGAAAAGCAGACAAGGGCAAGTCACAGATCAGCAGAGAGGCACAGCAAACACGATGCACAGAAGGGTAGGATTCCACATATTCAACATTTGCCTCAATTTTCACAAGATAACTGTGAGCAAATGCTGCATGCAATTAATTTAAAAAAGAACCAGAACCTCGGGTCAGAATAGGAAAGAGCAGCTTAAGAAACACTCAGAATAAGATAGATGCGGCTTGGCAAATTTTGCGAGTCCTCCCTGACTCAAGAAGAGCATTTAAGGTTTCAGAACAGATCCCAGAGAAGATTAAACATCACTCTCTTGAAAGCAAGCCATGGGAAATTACGAACCAGTCAGTTTAACCTCATCTTTGCAAAGGTTTTGGAAAAACTAAATAAAGAAGCAGTTTACAAGAACCTACAGGACAGGAGCACGACTGAAAAAATACTGCTGGCAATAGGAGTTTGTCAATAACAAATTCCAACAAACTACTCTCATTCCCTCCTGATTTTGCATTTATAAAATTTGGGTTTGACCCCAAGTTGGGATGAGCTTGTCACACTTAGGAAAGCATCTTCAAAAACTAAGATCATTGCAGCATACTGCAGAGCATCTCCCAAATCTAAAAGCAGAAAATCAAGAAAGAAGAAGACTGACCAGCATATTGAGAGACGAGACCTCAAACACGTAAGTAGACAAATCAGGAGTAAGTAGCTAGGCAGCAGTTTGGCAGGAAAAGGCTTACTGTGGGCAAAAAAAGACAAATCACAGTTTTATTTATCCTAATGAGGATGCTGTCCCTAAAACGCTGGGATAATTATTCCATTTTCTTTGCTGGTGGTGATGTCTTAGCAGGATAAGTGCCAAAATTTGGGGTTTGCACAGTAAGAAAAGTACTGGTGAACTGGGGAAAGTCCAGATATAAGCAAAAGGGAGAGTTTGGGAAAACATTCTTCTAATCTTTCCTTGTAAAGCACATGTTTTCAGATAGGTTTCTCTGACGTACAGAAAATCAAACAGGAACAAAAATCTTCCAGAGTATATAATTTGTGAAGATAAAGCAAGTGAGCAATTACATTCTCAATCAACCAAGGGTGAGGAGATAAAAAGAGGAATTCACTGGGTTAATTAAAAGCAAAGACGATTTTTGGGTGAGATATTTTAAAAAATCCTGCTACTGAGAAAGGTCAAACGATTTATTTATGTATTTATTTTTATAAAAAAGAGCACCAGGGACAGTGCCTAGACATGTCCTCCTCATTCTCATTCCTCCTCAGAGTGAATGAGGATCCTGTTGTCGTATCCTACAGGCACCCAGTTTCTACAACCATGCAGCTGCACATAGATGGGGCAACTGGCACAGCCCCCACCAAAATTCACCCGGGCCACAGGACTAACTTATATTGCCCTCTCTCCATCTGTCAGTGGATCTTCCCGAGAAGCCAAAGTAGGACCACCACTGCAGAGCAAGGCACTGCACCACATTGCTCCCTCCACACCTTTCTAATCTAGGCCAGCCATTGTGCTGGGGACCTCAGCCCCAATCTGCCATCAGGGTTAGGGTTTAGAGAGCCACAAAGCATGCAGCTCCAGGGTCACCAGGGCTGGAAAAGGCATGCCAAGGGGAGCACAGACAGTTCTGTGCTCCAGCAAATGCACCAGCATTGCTCCACTACATTAGCACGGTCTCCTAGAGGACAAGGCAGGTGTGACAAGCCCTGCAGCTCTTCCACATGAATCCCACCTACTTCTCCCCTCTTTGCCGCTGGAGCACCTCAGCGGCGTGGAGAGGGCACCAAGGCTGGCCCTTGCCTCTCCACAGTGCCATTGAGATTGTAAGTCAGGGTCTGTGAGCAATTAGTTTTATTGGGTCGGTGACCTGCCATCCCCCAGATGTCCAGCTGGTCCATAGAGTGGGACTCGTTCAGATGAAGCTGTTTGTCCACTTGTTAACACCAAAGTAGAGACTGCAGAACACACATGCTCCTAGCATTTGCAATAAGGCTCCCTACCTCTTTTTCAAAGGTTTTACAATCAAAGTCAGTCTTTGGGGCACGATGGCTCTTATATTTGAGCAAAAACCCCAAGCAACAATGTGGAACCTGTGAGTGAAAAACCAGGAGAGCAACACTATTAAAAAAGACTGCAGAAGGAAAGAAGAGGAGAGAATAAATGGAATAACTAATACACGTTTGCTCCAAGGTTCTCTCTGCACCAATTGGCAAAAAGAATACAACTGAATCATTAATAATTGAAGGAACTTGAAGACAAAGGTATTTTCAGCCAACATTAGATAAAGGGATGAAAGAGGGCTGTAATGAGAATTCTGACCATGGTATCATTTTGGGAGGCTGGGAAGGAGGGGTTTATATTTAAAAGAAATAGTTCCTTTGTAAAATGAGAGCAAGAATTCTCATTACTAATGCAGACAGACGCATCTGAAAGACTTTATTCAGCTGATGGTGTCACCGAACATCCCTTTGGACACAGGCTCTCCACTAACAATATTAAGCAAGGATAGGAGACTGCTGTAACAAAATATAAAGTGTCACTTGTTTGTATTTCTTAGCCACATAAATCATGAAAGGATGAATATCAACAAGCGTCCAGCTTTCTGAGCATTTCTTAATTCTGATGGTTCTCTGCATGTAGTTGATGGGAGCTTGAACTTTCATTGCTTTTTGAAGTTGGCCCTGCAGACCAAATCAGGTCCAACATTACTAGCAAAACACACTGGGTATCCCTTCTTAGGAGCCAAATCTTGGACAGAGAAATTTCCACCAATACCTGTAACGGCCATTAGCGGTGGAGTCAGGCACACTCACTTCTGCACAAGACAGTTTCTGAGCAACCAAACTGTGCAAAGAAACAAAGGGCATGTTAATTTTAACTCAGTAAGATTGAAATGCATTGTTTCCATCATAAAAAGTAAAAAGCTAAGAGTACAGAAAACATCAGATGAGGTAAGTTTCCTAGGAGGAGGGAAGAAATAAAAAACAGGAACCCCCACAACTCTGCATCACCAGCAGAAAGGACTAGTAACAACCTGCCATGAACCAGAAGCTCACAATGATAAGGTAACCAACTCCAAATTAACTATTGATACATTCACCCAAAAAGTTACTCTTGCAAACCTTTCCAAGTCTCAGGAATATGGTACTGCAAACCACAAAGGCATTTTCAGCATTACACTATAACATCATCATCACTTACCACAGCTAAAGTTGACAGGAAGCAACCGATCCACTACTCTGCAAGGAGTTAAGACAGAAAATGCAAGAAAGCACCAAACTATAGCACAACCTGTCTATAGTCTCACCTCAACAAAAGCCATAAACAGGAGGAGGGTGGCCCACCTGCAACTGTTCACACCTAGTGGACTTCTTCCCAGCTCCACATGAAGGTTGCACTTTCTGGTCTACTAGCTTTGCTCGAGTCACCTTCCTCTGTCCTCTGAATATCCCCGCTGCAATCAGCGGGACAACTGGAGCTGTAACAGCTATTCGACCCAGCTAAGCGTGTCAGGACAGACCCTACACAGCCTGCTCTTGGCTGTACTTTGCAGGTACAAGCATGGAGCCACAGAAGTGGAATGGACAGAATCCAGTTTATGGGGACACTGGGTTTTTTCTTTACATTATCTTCTTTTAGCTGCTCGGGATCTCTAACATGTAGACTCACCTTTGTAACTCCTGGCTTTTGAGCACTATGTTATTTTCTTGAGTCCCCCCGGGATCACCTCTCTGCAGATCTTGCTGCAAGCTTGGAAACACGGTGCCTTGCTGTGCCACGGCTCCACAGCGTTTCAGTGAGCAGAGAGGGAGCTGCAGGGGCTGTTCACTCCAACCACCTCAGTACAAGTCTCCCCCCAAAGGCACACACCTCCCACAACCACAGAGCCTTGACTTTAGTACAGACTAGAAACCAAATCCCAAGAGAGCTCAAGGTATTCACCCCACTTAATAGTAGCCCTTATTCACAGGACTTGCAAATTGACCAATATCTTGTACTGCCCTCATTAATAATTCTTAATTGCTTTCCAGTCAATGCAAACCAAAAACCTCAGAACTTGGACAACTGGTAACGTCTGTCTTCAACATTTAATTGCTTACACTCAGATGTAATTCTTCTGCCTGACAGAGCTTTCACATGACAACAGATAAATGGAAAAGGAATGGGTTTTCATTATAGGATTTATTCTCTATACATTGTACATGTGAGGTTTTTAAGGGAAGGGACAAAAATCAGCCTGTGTGTTCATTTGGAAACTACCAATCCTCCCCTCAACTTAATTTCTTATTCTTTCCTATTCAGAGACTAAATTTTGAAGAACAGAGAAAGAAATACTTACGCACTTCTTGATAAAAAGAAACCATGAAAAGTCATTAATAAATCATGAACAGCTTTACTAATCAAAAAATATACGGCCATGCCAAAATAACCAGCTTTCACACATAAAAACACAAGAAACCTACACCTGCTGCAGAGAGTTGCAGGTCAAGAGTCAGAAAATTCACATCTGGTAAGGCTGCCTGAGCCTTTGTTAACTTGTGATATTTCTTCAGGATATTTTAATTCTTTGCTACAAGGTGTCGTCTGCTAAGGCCATCAGGACTGGGAGTTCTAGAAAAACTCGGGCTAAGTGTCCCTCAAACAGCATCCCCCAGTTATGCCTGGGTGCTGGAAATTATCTGAGCTTTAACCACTGCAACGCTGGGAAACACACTTTTCTTCCAGCCCTTTTTGTTCCCTCAGCAGATAGTATTTGCTGATCCTTCTTGCTGCACTTAGGCCACTTCCAGATGCTGGCCCCCATTAGAACATCAGGAAGGAGGCCTAATGAAACCAGTCTCCTCAAAACAGATTTTCTTCCTGCCGCTGTTCGCCACTCTTACATTCACGGATCTTCCCTGTTCTCTTCTCCAGCCACTCCTGAGGGCAGGGTTCAGCATTACAGAGGCAAGTCACATAAGGAGCATGTACCAAGCTCCAATGAATCCCATGAATGTCCTCCAAATGGCAGGACAAAAGGCCTTTCTTACACCTTCTGGAGAGATTTAGAGTACCTTCTCAGCAAAAAAGACATCTCTACACATTGCCTCAAACAGAGGGCAAACAGACCAGCTTATTCCTGCTTCCCACCTTTCCTAAACTCCAAAATACTTTGTTGCTCTAGAGTTTCACAGGCTTTATCAACCATTAAACACAGCTAAAAGCTGTCAATACTTAGAAGTATTCAAACCTTTATTTAAAAAAAAAAAAAGCATGAGCTTATCTTACCCTCCAATTTCTGCTTCCTGAGTCACTACTCAGGGTCACACCTGATGGTGGCAAAAACAAGAGCAGCTCTCCCTCTCTGAGCCTCACAAAGCTTTCAGTCTAAGAAAAAATCTCCTGAACTATCTAGGATAATTCTGAAATGTTTCTCCGTTATAAATATAGGAGCAAACATGAATAAATCTAAAATTAGATAAATATGGAATACACACCTACATTACTAGTACTCCACTTCTTCCATCTTTTTTCCCCTGTTCATCAATTTATTTGCTGTAATATTTAACATTTCTCTTTGACTCCTGTCCATCTCCTTCTCCTTTCTGATGCTTCTTTGCATCTTTACATTCTCTTCCACTCAATTTCCCATCTTTCTCCATCACCCACATCCTCAAGGCCCGCATCAGCTCTGCCATGGCACCTTGCTCACTTTTGCTGCTGCGGCTGTGCCCCCCGTCCGCCCAGGCCCCCACTGAAGTCCCGTAATCTCCCAGCCCTCCCAAGAACAAGGCTTCCACAGCCATATTCCACTCCCGCACTCATGCTGCCAATCCTCGGGTACATGCTAAATACACGTCCCCCAGCCAGCTCGTCCTGCACAGGGCATGATGCTCACTCCCCACCATGCCCCAAACTCACAGCGTCCCTGCTGCATCCTTCAGTGCACTCCTCCACCCTCTGGTTTTCATTACCCCTCATCTCTTGCCCCACGTCATCCTAAGCAGACCAAGTGCTGCCTAATCATCTCACAGTGGTGTCAGGAGGCCCAAATAATTGCTGCTTTGCAATGTGTGCCTCAGTCCTCAAGTGAAAGCTGTTTAGTCCACGTGCTGTACCCTGTTGTCAAACTGCTTTCAAAAATTCAATGAGCATGCCATTGGGGCAAGTAAAATAGAGCAGTTTTCTCTCCACTTTCCCCATCTAACCTTAGAGGCTTTTTCCTTGTCTCTTTCCATTCCCCTGAGCAAGGGAGAAACCCAAGTAGCGGAGCCTTCTCTGCGTAAAGCTGTATTTTATTAGTAAGTATACACACACGTTGGTTCAGATTGACTCCAACATATAGCCAAGATAGAGAAAACTGAAGACTATTTTATTTTGTTATGCCTTGGTAGAAATGATTTTACACTTCAGTAACTTGAAAAACAAGTCACTGTGACCAGCAAATGCCTTCTACCCTGCAACATGCAGTCTCATGAGCAGAAGGCAGAGTGCAAAAAGCAGGTATCACTTGAAGATAAAAGTCTCCTGACAGCATGCCCCTAATATCCATGCACTGAGCAGGTGCTTTCCATCTGACAGAAAACCCAGAGAACAAGATAAACTAAAAAGCTTAAAGCTTTTTTTGCTATCGCATTTTATTTTTATTCAAATACCACTCCACGTGTTGCTATTTAATTTCTGTGGCTCAAGGTTTTGCCCCTTTAAAAGATTCCCTATTCCTGATTTGATCTTTCATTCCTGAAAAGCACTGGACTGAATCTCCTTATTTCCCCCTGGGTACACCAAGGGTAGTGACAGCTGATCCTTGCCTGCACTGCCCAGTCAATTTATTATTATTTTCCTTCTGAAGCCCACAAAGACTCTTCAGGAGTAAAACCTCCCTCAGCGTGAGGGCACTGCACAAACACCTGCTAAGAAATGAATACATTAGATGAGATAATGGGTGGGAGGAGGAAAGAGGCTGTAAGGAGCAAAGTAGCTCACTGGAACCAGAGGTAAGAGCCTAGTCCAGCTCTTGCATCTCTGCCCTGACTTCCAGAAACTGGGTGAGAAAAGATTTCCTGCAACCCAGCTTTTTCCCTAAAAAAAAACACACTAGCAGGACAAAAGATTATTGTATTGTTTACAAATTTTATCTACACTGCAGCAGCTTGAGGCCTCAGTCCCAAATCAGCCCCAGAAGACTAGGTGCTGCATCTGCTCGCACCAGGCTTATCAGCTGCACAGCAAACGAACGACCGTGTAGATACAGATGGACAATGCCCATCAGCTGCAGGATGAGGTGGTGTCTCAGCGAGGACCTGTTGATGCATTTTCAGCTGGCACTGCATGATGTGGGAACCCTCTGAGAACAGCATGGTGGTTTGGCTGCCACAAGATGCTTCCTTGCACCTCCCAATCCACATGGAGGGGAAGCAGGAAAGAAAGCAAAGAGGACATAGCCTGAAAACTGGCAGCAAGTGATGTATAGACTGAGAATAGGACTAACACACACACACACAGAAAAACAAACAAAATACCTGTAAGCAAAGAGCATTTGGGTCCAAACCACTTACAGTTCATGCTGACCTTGGCCAAACAAATCTAATGTCTCTAGCAGTCTCTCTAAGTGAAAGACAGCCACACCCCTGATGTAGCCAGGTCCCCTTCAAGCTCTTAAAAACTGAAGACTAGCCCACAGTATTCTTTAAGGTAAGAAAAATAGAAAAGAAAAATGGATTAAAAAAAAAATGTGTCTTACGTGAAGATTCTGACGCTGCACTAAGTGAAGCCCAACCCTACATCAATGTCCTGCTGATAGCCTGGCTGCTCTCAGGGAAGAGCCGACCTGAGCAAAGCCTGACCTCAGGGACCAGAGTTTGGGAAGTGTGGGGAGGGGCCACTCCAGGCAAAACCTCTCCCCTCCAGGGAGCTCCCAGCAGGAGCAGAGGCTCCAACAGAAAGGCCCAGCATTCGCCAACAAGGGATACATGGCACAGAGCAAAGCCCGAGCTAACAAACAGGCGTATTCATTTGCTTGCTGTTTATTATGTATAAGCACGGCGCCGTCTGCTTTACTATATCCTTCAAAAGGCTGCAGCAACGAGGAGGAAGGCAGCCTGTTTGCCATCCTCCTGCTGTGGAGCACAGGAGAGGCAGGCTGCTCTGCACAGCAGCCTTGCTGAGAGCAGGGAACCCACAGTCCTGCAACTTTGCAGGACACAACGTCACTCCTTCCAGGGCCAATTCTTCTTCTTCTAAAAGGGTCATTCCCCAGATTGAGGGGAAACTACCCTGGTGTCAAAGCACTAAGTAAGATTGAGGCCCAGGTCTCTGAAGAAGTTAGTTTACTGATTTCAGAGCAGAGTGGCTTCAAACGAGGAAACATGACAAACCTTAGAAAGGGCACCCTGAGGTTGCCACCAAATGCAACAAAGCTGCAAGTTCTGGGACTGTTCAATGAACATGTGCACATCTCATGCAGTTTTGGGGATCCTAATATGAGATCAATCACTCATCCCATCCCACTGCTGATGACTGCCATCCTCTCCCCCATTCAGGCCCAGCCTGAGTGGCTGGTAAAGCCTCAGTGCAGCCCTGTGGAATCAAATGCTAGAGAACTTCATATATATATATACGTACATATGTATGTATGTGTGTGTGTGTATATATATACACACACCCCCCACGTAACTGTGAAACACCCCATCTGCTCACGTTACGACACTTTAAACGCATGCAATTAACTGAACTGAAATGGCATAAGGATCTGGATCAGTCAGTGTCTTTTTCCCTGACTCCCACTATTTCCACCTTCCTCTCACCCTAACATATGGAATGCCATATGAATTACTGAATGGATCATGCTAAAACTGGAGCCTGTAAAATCTATTTTTAATACAGATTAAGGGGGGATATTGTCAGTCCGCGGTGCAGCATTGTGTGCAGCCTTACAAGCTTGGTCTGTCACTACTTCTGGCAAACCCCACTTCCAGCGCTGACAACTAATCTCCAAACTCTTAAATATTTTTCCTCCGTGCTCTGAAATAAAATTCAGTTTCCTTCCGAGTTCCTTGTCAGGAACTTTGCAGGAATAACAAGTCAGAAGAGAGTGCACTGCAGTTTTTCCAGACCACTGCTGCCGTTTTGAAGTAGCCATGCGATGCCTAACAAGGATGCCTAGTTTTCACTGTCAAAGCTACCAAGTTATCTATTAATCAAACATGTAGGGCTGTTAACCTAAGCTTTCATGAAATGCCATCGAGACACACAAATCATGTGCTGCCCCAAGAAACAGCTGGAGAAGAGTCTCTACCTTTTTTTTGTCCTCTGGCAGAAGCTGAGAGGGTAGAGCTTTTTTACTCCCTCATTGAAAGCCCCTTCACCCTAAGGAGCCACAACACCACAGTCAGAATCTTGACAGGAGAAATAACTGGAGCAACCTAGTTTGTTTATAAGCTGATAATTAAATCCTGATGCAAAGCTAGGGAGACTCACAGTAGAGATCCAGCAGCAGACAGACACAAAGACACAAAATCTCTTTACCGAGGCCACAGCAAGCTCTACTAGGCATTTTAAAGCCAGGTCAGGTCAGCCAGGCTATTACTAGCTCCAAGCAGCCCATACATCAGTGTTAGCATACATTACCTGGAATTGTAATGGTTATCAAGAACTGCATTTTCTCCTATCCTTGAAAATCAATTAAACCATTACCAATCTCATCTTTACAGCCAAATGCACCATCAGCAATGCAGACTCAATCCAAAACCAATGTCAGATAAAAGGCTTCAGGTGAGGTCACACAGACTTAAGAGGGAACATGTGCCAAAAGAAAGTGATTTCTGGATAGTAACTCCTTCTTTCCTTTTAATCTATACAGGCCCATCAGAATCGAGCTCTGCTGAAAGTGTTTTTTCTGCAATGAACTTAAGAGTTCAAAGAAAAGCAACTCACACACGCAGAGGACCACGTGGATGCAGAGTTTCTAACTGATTCCAGAAGTGATGCTCACATTTGCATATTAGATTTTACCTGAGGAAATGCAGGTGCTGCCCAGGCAAAACGGGAGGCTGGGACCAGCCCAGCATGTCCAGCTCTGGCTGGAGACAAACAAGCTGGTGGTTTGCAGAGTTCCCAGCACTTAGGGAAAGGAAGCTGGGTGCACTGAAGCAGCTTTAAAAGTGTTTAACAAAGCAGAAACTGGAACTGATGTGTCATAAAACACTATCAATTACCATGAAACTGTTACCTCATTTTAATGTACCACAAATCTAAGCCCATCTCTTCAGGGTACCACCATTTCATAAGCAAAGGCAGCTCAAAGCCTCACACTTAAAATGTTTTCATATATTTCCTTTTCCCTCAGTGAAAAAGAAATACCCAGTCATTCCTTCCTGGTTACTCTCTGCAGGACTCTGAAACTTAAGAAACTCTCTCATGTCTTTCCCTGCGACACTGAAATCTGTTGGCAAGGCTGTGCCTTCTTGTTGTGTATCTGCAGCAGATCAGGCTTTCACCCTTTACATACAAACTCCCTCTCCTCTCCATCACGCTGCACTATAGCCATTTTATTTCACTTTCCCTGATGTAACTACAGTTCAAAGGCCCTGAAGCATTTTCAAGCAGGGCTAAGGTCCAACATGGATTAGGCACCCATGTAGAGGAATAGAGTTTGTATTCCCACAAAAGCTGTCCTTTTATTGGCCTGGCGCATATAAAAAAGCATATAAAAAAGGTTTCTACTCCTCCTTCTCCAGAGAAGGTAGGGAGGAAAAGGTGGGCACCTATCGCTTATGGCTAACGTGGCCAAACTCGATTGGAAGGAGGCCCAAGCTGAGAGACAACCACCAGGAAAAGCCAGCAAGAAATTAAACCCTCAAGAAGCAGTAGGGTTCGGGAGACGCAGCGTGCTCAAGGAGAGACAGACACCCGGGCTCTGCGTCCAAGGCACTGCCCTCACTCGGAGCAGCGCCTTGCATCACAGCGGAGCCCTCGGTCTGGTCGGCTGAAGCTCCCCCAGCCCATATGTTCCTCTGGCTCACAAAGTGTGATACGCTATGCCTTCACTTCGCCAAGGGGAAGAGGGGGAGGGAGAAAGGGGCAAATTAATTCAGAAGCTCTTGGCAGACACGAGTAACAAAATAAAGGCAGAAGTTACGTTGAGCAGGCCTGTGCTGCCAAATGAAGTCACGAGTGGTTTAGTTCAGATTTGAGTCTTTTTTATTTTTATTATTGTTGTTATTATTATTATTAGCATTTGGCAAAAGGAGCCAGGAAATACCTTGCTGGTGATGTCTGCTTCTCCCAGCACGAGTCAGCTTGGAATGCTGAATGGTTTACCCTGAAAAAGGGAGAACCACGCTACTTCCGAGCCCCTGACTTCTACTGCCATTTATTTAAGCAGCATTGTAACAATTTTGTTTTTTCTTTTATTCTGTAAATCATTACATGATGAGAACAAATATTCCTAAGAATGTTTGTTTTTCTCCTCCTCTACTAACTGGACACGATCTCAGGGAGATCGGGGGAAGTTTCCCAATGCATGCAACTGGTGAAAGTTGAGTTCAATCTAAGAGGAAAAAGCCTCTGTTCACTTAAAAGCTTTATAAAGAAAATAATCCCGAAAGAATCCTTTCAGATATGTAAATACAAAACTTGAATTCACTGCTTCATCTGAAAAATGAAATACATGGTCCCACTGCAAGATACAACTAACTCCCAGTTAAATTCGTGTGAATGACTTGCTCCCTTCAGCAGCAGAACATATGGTCTAACAGGGCATCTAATTTTGAAGGAACCTGCTTTTAACTTCTGGGCAAACAAGTTTAAGTCTGAGGATGAAAAATTAGGTACGTTACAAAAAAAAGGCCCAGTTTAGCAATATATAGAGCATCAAATTCATAGAACACTAAGAAAGCCACCTACAAACCTCTTGCTTGAAGTGAAAGCCAAAAATACAGTGCGCTCGTTGACAGAATATACCCCTCCATCTGTTTACTGCTTCAGGTCAGATTACATACTGCAGCTTCCTAGAAAGCTAAGTAAGCTTTACCTAAAGAGACCCTCAAAACACTGACATGTGACTCTGGCCTCCTTTCTTCCTCCTCTCCAGAGTTTGTAGACAGAGAGAGACTGTGCCACCGCTGAGAGACTCACCACACTCCCTGAGGCAGCACTTCCCCACACCAGGCTGTTATGCCAAATGCTGTGCCTTCATCATGGTATCTTAAGGCAGTTGGATGCTTCTCCTGGGTGGACCCCAGGACCAGATTTGTCCATTTCTGCAAATAGAGCTTCTTTCAGAAGTGTGGCTGCTGGTAGAAGTAAGCTCTACACTCAGTCACAACAGGGTCCCGTTTGCACAAACACACACAAAGCAGCATTCTGTACTCTCATGAGCAAAGGCAGTTTCTAGGGTCAAGCAACCTGTAATCCAACAGCCTGATGCCCATGTCATGAATCAACATAGTAAATATTTAGATAAATTACTGTGAATGTTTCGCTCACATGCTGTTGGAAAACCAGGACCACAAGTTCTTTGCTTGAAAGCACTGGACTTTTGCCATCTCAAATGATGGAGAGCCTCTATAGCTGCTGATGGTTGTCAAGATGACTGGTTGTCATCTACCCAGTCTAGACGGGACACCAGCACTCTCCACTCATCACATTGCACTCACCACTTTCAACATGCCAAGACTCAAATTAACTCACTCTTCTGTACCTATCCTAATTTGCAAAGACGCATGTTACCTCTCCTTCCTAACTACTACTAAAACCTGATGGCTGTTTACATTACTGCATGGAAGACTATTTCATAACAAACTGGATTACTGAAGGAACAAGCTCCTTCTTCAAAAGCAGCATCAGCATAATACCTGTGACTTTAAATGCAAAACTAATCTTACTGAAAACCATCCTTACTTAACTAAAACTGTAGCAGATGCAAGCAACAAAACCTGGGGGCAAGAAACATGAAACACATTTCTTGAGGAAGATACCTGAAACACTTTCTGAAACACCCAGCTGCCTCAGAAGCATCTCTTACGCATATGTGTTTTAGAAACCACCATTATTTCAGAGATAGCCTTATGTGTTTTACAAGGCTACATGCCTGAATTGTCTCTGTTCTAATGTTTTACGAACCGCACAAAATTCATTGTCATTCATTCTTACACCACTGTAAATTCTTGACAGAAAGGGAGCTCTAGTAACCAGCCGTTTATAGACTGCTATTTCACATCTCAGCCTCACCTACCTATTTTCTTATAGCCATGGCTGACAGAAACCCCAGGTGCAGACTCTATATGGAAGCAGGGATTGCTAGATTTATACTCATGACTAAACCAAACGAGAAGCCAGTGAACGGACCAAGGGAACCTGATGTTTCATAACATCTAGCATGTCACGTGTATCTCCTGTGGTTAGTAGAAAGATAAAACTTAAATCACAACACCTACCCACTTCTTCAAAATAGGGCAAAAGAAGCCACAAAAAAGCAGCAGCCAGGCACAAGCTGGTTGATGACACCAATAACCCTTTCAAAGCATATTGTCACAAACTGGTGTCAAGCCCACCAAATTACTCAGAAGCACTTGCCAAATAAACATGAATCGTTTTGTTCTAGCAGCCTCTTTCACCCTATGCTTAACGTGTGACAGTTGTGCGACTGCAGCTGCATGAGATAGCTCCCTCAGCTTGCTCACCCCAGGACACACATGCTTCCTCTCGCTTACAGAGGATAAGGTTTGCTCTCGAAGCCCAGACTCTCATGAGCACAAATGCTCACCGTGATGCTGCTGCAGCCATACACACATGCACCAGCAAAGCCTTTGGCCCAGCAGAGACATCACCATAAGCAGCACGCTGAAGTGGCCCTGTGATTCTCTCTGCTATCTCCCCAAAGGCCTGCGTGGGACCGTGAGGGGCCTGTGAAGAATTCACATATGAACAGTGAACTAATACAGAGCGCAAGGTGACTTGCTTACTTAGGCAGTCACTACATTGTCATACAGCCTACATACTGTTAAATCACCATTCCTTTACCTCTATAGTAGAGTGAGGTATGTCTACATGTATAAACAAAACCTAAATATCTACAGGATTGTGGGCTGCTGCAAAACTCCTAATGCTCAAATCCAGGTAGGTTTGCTATATGGCGGAAGTGCTGTACTTGTGTTGTAGAAAGACAAGTCTCTCAGTGGCAATCAGATGTTCATCCATTTACATGCCCACCGGAACCAGTGCCAGGACTTCAGAACATTATGAGACACATTTTGGTCTCATTTGTGTACCAGCAGCACCCCCCTCCTCACCTGTGCCATACAGCTGCAGCTCGGGTCAGCGGAGCTGCCAAAGCCAATGCAGCCCCTCTAGCCCCTCTGTAAACACCACAGACTGATAGTTATTTCTCCATGAGGATTATTTGGAGTTCCTTCCCTTTGGCTATCCGGTTTGCTGCAGCAATAAAAATAACTCTATTCAATAAAACAAGACCTATACAGAAAGACTAAATTAACAGGAATTAAGTTCAGACAATACCAAAAAGAGATACAATAGAAGTATCCTACCCAAACATTTACAAGATTACTGTGCAGGACGGAGAACGTGTGCAGTGGAGATGAAAAATAGGTCTATCAAAGCACCAAAAATCTAGGTAGTTGTTGGGAGAAATTTTCTATGAGTAAGGACAGTGAATCCAGAGAAAAGCAGCGCAGCACCAGCACCGATGCATACAGTACATCCCTGAACTACAGCAAGGGAACTGGGGAACAAGCTTTAACTTCTGGCTAGCCAGTGTCCTTCACCTCCCCAAATACTTTTATTTGCAGTTTTGGCAGCTCCCAACAGAGGTGCTTCTCCCCTCCATTACTGTGATTTTCAATTTAATACACCATCATTTTGTCCTGCTACATTCCCTCTGAGCTAATATCCTGCTGCTAGGGGCAGCAAAGAGCCTTTCTGCTAGATTTTAACCTTCCATTTTCTGTGATGTGCAATGCACCATGGGGTGCATATTGCTACACTGCAGAAAGTTTTAATTCATAAGCAATCCCACGAACACCTTCTAGGCACTAGCTGGGTCATTTGGTGAGAAAACACAGCTAGGAAAGTGTAAGAAAAACACTTTATATATGCCATAAAAAGACTAATCGTTTCTTCAAGCAGTGGGGTGCTATTAGATGACAAAGTCTTGCCTCCCTTGCAATGTCTGTCTGTAGTAAAAGGGCCAGAGGCAGCTCTGTGCCGATTTCATCCCAGCAGGCAGCAGCAGGGCTATGCCAAGACAGATCTGGCAGAGCACAGAGGCACTTTGGCTGCTAGGGAAGAACCCCCACGCTGTTCTCCCAAGGCCCCCCCTGGTGCTGCAAGATCTCCATAAGGAATCCCAGTTAGGGTCATGATAAAAGGCGCCGTCTGTCCCCACGCCCTCTGCTCTGCCATGGTGGGATTGCTCCTTATGTAAGGCGCTTCCCAAGCTGGACAGAGAAGCCCTTTAACGTGCTTGGTGCCCAGTCCAATCCAATCCTCCTCCCAGCAGAGTTTAATGAGGGCTGTTTTCAAGCAAGGTTAGGAGGAAAACAATTATCTTTTTTATTTGCATGAACACAGAAAGTAATTGAGCAGAGTACGGAGGGGTAGGAATGAGAGAAAGAGAATACATGGCCTTTTTTCTCCTCCTGCCTATAGCTCTGAGCCTTAGAAGTATTGGAGTAAAGACTTAAGTTCAAGGGACATATAGTATCTGAACGGGAAAAATATGAAAGGAAAGTGCAAGAACAAAAACATCCACAAAACCTTCCAGCCTTTTTCCTTTACTATTTAGGGAGCTTATTTGGGTTTTGCCACTCCCACTCCCCAAATCAAAGAGAAATTGCAGTGAAACTGAAAGTTTTTGTCCAATCACAAAATGTTTCTTTCGTGAAATGTCTCATATTGAACTAGTCAGGCCAACATGAAAAACGTTCTTGTAGGGAGTATGGAGTTACAGATTTGCTCAACGGGGAAGGATTTGATCTGCCTCCTTAACATCAAAGCTTGACACAGCTTACATGCCTCATCAGCAGTACCCAAAAAATGCAACGTTATGGTCACCAAACTCCTAACAGCAGTCAATTGCTCTGCAGAAGTGATAGTCTCTTATAATTTTACATTCTATATCATCCTTTACAGCTACAGCTTCTCCTATTCTTGTGCTCACCCATGACCAGGCTTCTTCCCAGCGCCGCTTTGTGGAGGTGCAGTCCTCTCCCTGTATTTGCTCACTTGTTGCAAGGCCAGACCCGATGCTGTGGTGCACTGCAGGAGCAAGCTAACCCACGCACAGCCGCTCAAGCACCATCTGGATCGCAAGGCTGCTTCCCAGGAGCTGCTTGGCTGAAGCCGCTCCCTTCCCCGCCAGTGATGGCCATGGTCACAGAAAGGCAAAGCGGGCACCTTTCTAAAAGGCATTAACGTCTCAGCGCCAACTTGGCCTAATAAGCAGAAACCAAAAGACACTACAGCTCTGCCCTGCGTGCCGCCATCCCACCCTGCACGAAACAAGGGCTCTGGCAGCACACAATGATGCAGGTCTGCCCTCTCTGCACTTTGCACGTGCTTTGAACTCGTAAAGCTCAACCAGCAGGCACCACACTGAAAAGCTCCTCTTAGTTCTTCTGTTTTCCCACAAAGAAAGTGCTCCTTTCCATCTACACTTGGGTTGCTGCTTCTGCACAACAGCATTCCACCTGAGCACTTTTCTGAGCAACTTTATGGTAGGTTACACCTAGCAAGCCAAAGATTATTACTGCCAATTTTGATTGCAGCAGTGTTTAGGAAACAATAGAGAACGGGGCTACATTGTACCAGGTACTGTACAAACACACAGCAAGATTATTTATACAGATAGATAGGTGACACACTGTATCAATGTTTTTGTGGAACATGACAAGTAAAAGCGTATCACAGATTGTTTAGCAACTCCAGGATCTCTTCTTTGGTGGGTTCAAAATGCTACTTTGCATGAAGTTATATGCATCTATTTTTGTTTGGTGGGAACTTGTGTGGCAGAAAATATTTCAGATTTTAAAAATGCTGGTATTATCAAAGGACAGAGGAAGGTCCCTGTACCAAAGTGTTTGACATCTCAGTCATCATTAACTATCAAGAAAAAAAACCAACAACATCCTTCATTTATATGGTGTAAATACTCAGTTTCTCTAGACAAAGACTATTACTTTAACTGCTTCAACTTCTGTTTAAAGCAGCAGATTTTTCATTATCTTAGATGACTTGGGACAGAGGGCAAAACTGTAGACATGGCAGAGTCAGCATTTTATACCAGGATTTTTTGTCTGTTTTTAAAGTATCTCTCTGATTTTAAACATATGTAAAACAAAGTACACAATTCCACTAACATTTTAAACAGTGTTTTGAAAGACAAGTACCCCAGTGTGTTTAACATCAGTTTGAAAATTGCTGTACAGGATGGATCATAAACATGATTTTGAATGAAAAGATTTCCTTCCTATTTTAACATTTGTTTAAAATGTTTCTGGAAATGAAAAGGACTACTCTCAACCTTGAAAGGATGAATGGTCTGGGGAATTCTGTCCCGTTTCCCACCTATACTGGTTTTATACTCGACAGGTTTTAATACTGACTAAATTGTCCAAACTCTTATTATATTATACTATACACACACACACACACACACACACACACACCCC
>NW_010544410.1:105618-112019 GCF_000687285.1 Phaethon lepturus
AAAAAAAACCCAAAACACCAAAACCCAAACCCAGAAATCATGCCTTTTGGTGACTTTTTTCCATGGTAAAGTATACAAGAGCTTAATAACAGTAATGCTTGCTCTTTCACACAATTCTTATAGCTACTAAACACTGTGTGAGAGCCCCTTCAGCCTCAATTACTTCAGTGGAAGTTCCTACAGCATCCTTTGGGATAAAGTCCTTAAACACTGAGCTTACAAAGCATTTAAGCGTCTGTACAACTTTAGCCACTTGGGCAATCCATCTTCACTTAGCAAAGCACTTAAGCATTTAAGGTAAATCATGTGCTCGGTGGCTTCGCTGACTCAGGGCTTTAATGTTAGGTCTTTACAGGACTATCCAGCTTCCCTAGTGCAACTGAAACACACAGCCAACAGCTCCAGAAGTTAGAGACCAAAGCAGGCTTTGTTTTTTGAAGACAGTATGGTTAACAAAGTATGTATCCCATAAGCCTATTATGTGCAGTACATAAATAGCTCTGACAGATGTTGGCAGGTGTCATTAACTTGCTGTTAAAATAAATAAATGTATGTGTTTTAAGTAACAAGGAACCCTTGAAAAACAGCACCAAATAAAAGTACTCTTCAGGTTGGGGGCAGAGCTGAGCATGATGGGTAGAGCAGCAGGTTCACTACTATGTACCTGAACCCCTGCAAACAGCAATGCATCTTTGCATCTGCTATACTTTTCAATTATAGATTAGTGCTGGTTTTGCTTGCCTTTATCGGCTGTTATCACCATGGCAACACATTTAAAACTACCAAGCACTTACCCCTCTCTCCCTTCCCTTGGCCAACTTGGAACGGATTCAGAGTTGTTCATTTGGCTTTTATTTAGATGTCTCCCCCACACACGTATCTCCAAACGCTGAGTTACTACAGGTGCTCCAAACAGCAAGGCTCTGTGTTTTCCCCTCTGCAGGTCCCAGGGTTAATGGTCCATGTGAGTTACTTCTGGCATTGATCTCAGCTGTGTGTCAACTACTTAACAGTTTTCATCACAAGCCCACCAGAGTCATTGTCAGGTTTGCTACTGATTTTTTTAGTGTTGTTCCCATTCATCTAATCACCAAACAAACAAAAAAAAATTCCTTAATTAAAAAAAAAAAACAGGCTCTGAATTCCCAGGCATCAGTCTTTGGTGTATTGACCCTTTATCACCTAGATTTGGAAGTTGCAATAGAGTCTTAAATGATGATGATGACTTATCTTCACCAGTTACAATACTTTTTCTTCCCCCAGATGAGCAATAGTAAAACCTGTATTTATTAACCTAGAAATGCTGCAGACAGGACAGCAAGATGTTTCTCTTTCAGAGCCACCCAGTTTTTGTGTACACAGAAGGAAAAGCTAACTAGGACGCAACAGAGCATTGGCTGAAGAGAAAACTGAGCCAGTAAGACGTGCAGGCAGGACCAAGCTGTCCTTGGAAAGCCCCTGAGGAACAGAAGACACTAAGCACATGGCTACACCATCAGTTAACAGCCTGCTGTCAGATCAGACTCACCCACCATATTGTAAATCCCTGGCTCATGCTAAGAGGATGCTTCAATCCAAGCTCTCTGGACAAAGAGATTAGTCATATTCAGCATCTTAGCACGGACCCAGACTATTAATGTGATCTGGATGGCTTTGGTATAGGAAAGGCAAAGCAAGCTACTGACAGCCCACCAGCAGACTGGAGAAGATGGTTCCACCTAAGCACACTTCAGATGCTTTGATCCAGATATAAAGCTAGGCTCTGGCCAGCCACAGTGAGGCCTGATGTGCGGGAGCCTGCTTCTTATTTCACATTGCAAAAACACACAGAGTTAAGAGAGGTGTGAGAACTATCATAAAAAGGCAACAGTTTCTTAGACCACCATGATGAAACATCAACATCTGAGATCAGGCCCCAGCAGACGAAAGGAGAAGGCAAGGACGAATTTGAGATGAGGTAACTCACAGACTGGAAACATCCCAAATGAAACACACAGTCAGAAAACTAAAGAGAGCACAAAGCAAACTACTTTATAAAAAGCAAAAGTCCTTGTGCATTCCGAGAACAAAATCACAGACTAGTTGAGGTTGACAGAGACCTCTGGAGATCGTCTAGTCCAATGCCCTCTGCAGAAGCAGGGTTGCATTTGTTCATATCAGCAACTATTTGTCCAGAAGCAAGTCATTTAAAATAACCCTTTGGTCTAGTTTAATTAGAAATGCAGTTAAAAAAAAAAAAAAAAAAATCACAGTCCTGCATGTTAACTGGTCAGGTCAGTGGACATTAGTCCTTTCCCACTTGAAAACACTGACTTTCACCTTCATTATGAATTGTATCACAAGCTCCTGGCGTTATACAGCCCTTAGCTAAACTTGTACCTTGACTTGAACTTGATATCCGAGACACTACTTTGATGCATTCCTCAGGAGTACCCTAAAAGCATTTTCTGCTACACATAAAGAGTATGAGCAAATGAGTCAGCACACGCTGGGTGTGAACTTGTACTGCTCTTTACTCCCTGTTCATTTATCTAGGCATAAGCCAGGAACAACCCCACTGCTGTCAACTGAATTACATCAAAGAAGGAAAGGAGAAGAGCACGCAGCCTTCTAAACAAAGATGCAGTGTCAATTTTATAGCTTGCATAAAACACTGCATGTCATCACAGGCTCACAAAAACAGGAGTGTTTTACATGCTAGTTATTGAATCATACTTGCTATCCTAATACAAAAGCAACACCAAAAGGGGATAAAAGTCTTCCGTAAAAATGCAAACCTACCTGCTTTCTGAAGTCCTGCTAAAGCTTATACTAACACACACACACTCCTCCCATTAAAGGGATGAGGAGAAAAAGAAACTGGAAGAAAAAAAAAAACAGAAAAGGATGTAAGACAGAACTCTGAGATGCATAGCAGGTAAGGAAATAAAAAACACACAGCACATCCAGGATTATGATTTTTAGAAATCCCATTGTCAGCCCCAGCTTCATGCCTGAGCAGTCCGATGGGGGCACAAAACACCTGCTTTAGCAGAAAAGTCTCTAGCAAAGAAGTTGCCAGCAAAGCTACCCCCTTTGCCAACTGCCCCACGCATACTGGGAAAGCAAGGCTATGGCTTGCATCCTTGCTGAGAATCTCAGCTCATCACATAGGTCTCATCACTGCGTTTCTTACTATGAGACTGTGCATCAAGCTGGAGTGGCCCCTTGCTGACACTTGGTGAGCCTCAGAAAGGCCTTCCGCACTCTTCTGCCTGGAAAGCATCTCGAATCCATTCTTGTTTTGCCCGAGTAGAGTACAAGAGAAATACCTTGGTGACTTGAAGGGTAGAAACAAAAGGTAGGATTCAGTATTATTAAACTGGAAGGACAGCTGCCTAGAGGCCAGAAACTGAGTAGATAAAACAACCCATTTGGGTGAGTCCTTGTGGAATCACTTTGATAATGGTTTTCCACTTTTGAAAGGCATCAGAAACTTTGGAGAAATCAACTGCTCAAGGCCTTTGATGCTTCTCAATTAGCTGAATCAACGCTGGAACAGCCCTGAAAGTATTGGCACAAACTGGCTTCCACCCACAGAAGCACAAAACCACTTTACCCTCTGATAATTCTTAAAGTCCTGAAGAATCTGTGTCGACTGTCTGGTCCACACCTCCACAGACATCCCCTGGATGGATCCCATATGCTTCACCTAGAGCGCTCACTGCCCAACCTCATGGAGAACATTTAAAATCAGAGCGGGAAGGGGGGCAGAATTCTACAGCTCCAATCAGTCTAAAGTCAAACAAGAAATCTGTGTATTTCCAAAGATGGGGATAATAGCGAGCAGTTTTAGTTTTGCTAAGAAAAACAAAGCTGTACAGATGAACCATGGAGTTCAGTGATATCCCTTCTGCAAAACCAGAAACCCAGAGTAGGACATTTTGGCAGAGAGACAGCGAACAGCAACATTCACATCTAAGAGTTCTGGCCATGGCCTAGAAAAAAAGGTCATGTAGGAGTATAACTTTAATCATGTAGAGTAACCCCCTAGAGTCTATTTATGGGCTTGAAAATTAAGACTGTACTTGATTATTTTTCTGGAGGGAGGAAGCCTATAATTTCCTAAAGTGATGGGAAATGATAGCATTCCAAGGCAACCTTATTTACTTTATTATTTAATGTCCACACTCCTCAGTTTAGCACTTAAAAAATAAATGCCTTTAAACAGTCCACCTGCAGCACTAGCTTTATCATTGATTCGACATGCTCCAGTCATCCATGGTTATTTAATTGCCAAAATGAAATCAGAACAAAAGCACAACAGAAGCAAACACCTCTGGAGTTCAAAAATAACAAAAAGCCCCTCCTGTTCTTTAAGACATTTTCTAGTCATACCAAAGTATTTGTTGCTAGAATGAAAGTGAATGAGGCCCTCTAGCGCAATGGTAGTTTACAGAACAGTTCATGGAAGAAAAAAAGAAAGAAAAAAAAGGAGGAGGAATTCAGAACAGAAATGTCATCTTGCTAATAACTATTGTTTTTCTATCTAATAGTTTCCATTAATGGGGATGATTCACAGCAAACACCACTGCCAGCCTACTCCCAGCAGTATTTAGTCAAAGTGATGTTGCAACTCTCAGGAATATCATGCAATAACCATATGATTTGCTGCAATGAAATGTCAGCCCCCAGCCCAATGCTATTGCTGTGAAGGCTGCAGCTGTGCCTAATGAAGACCAGAAATGCTCCCTCTGCACGCTCGCAACGCTTCAAAGCAGTGGTGGCACCTTGTCAAGAGGGCAGAAGTCACACCTCTTCTCAAATCTGCCACTCTGATGATTTGTTTTCACTGTAGCACAAAAATTTTGACGTTTCATGTGAGAAGAGGACATTTCAGCACATGCTTTTCTGAATACAATTTATTTCTTCAACATACATGGAAGTATTTGTTCCCTGAAAGCTAACAAGTGTCTTAGCGGCTTGAAGGACCAGTATCCAGAAACCACGGGAAAACCTGAAGGCGATTTGACAAATGCTTTCCCTTTCCAAGATCAGAGGACCAGATGTGCTCATCCTAGAGCAGCCGGACTAATAAACATTTAAAACATAATTAACAACCATTCAAGACAGAAATGTAATGGAAGGAAAATGCAACTGTTGCTAGATCTGACTTGTACAAACTGTGCTTCAGATGCCAAATGACTCCTGGGGCTAAGTTCTCAGCATCTTTTGTCAACTGTTACTATCTATGAGAAAGCAGGGGTGTTCATCTTCCTCATTAAATATCTAATTACCCTACTGCGGGCACAAACCAGGGCAACTGTTTGCAAGTACCAAAATACACATCCACTGTCCCTTAGTTAGGAAACCCATCCTTCACCCTGTTTGTATGCTGCATTGTTCTGGCAAAATTGCTTGCAGAATGTGCAGCTTTCTTCATCCAGTCCAAAGATGTGATATGCAAAGTCAAGGGGTGGGGAAAAAAAAAGCATGCCTGAAGGAGGACCAAATCTTCTCCAAGTAAGGCCACGATGCTCCAAAGCTGACAGTATCATCTGTGAAACAGTAACTGTCATGGCATTACCTTTCTTTCCTCCTTTTGTATTTCTAGGAATCTGGCTATCAGAATGCCTTTCAAGCACAACTACTAACGTCATAAAGTCGTATCTCCAACCCACTCTCCTGTGTGACATTAACTGTTTTTTGACAGGTTCCCAGATTCCTAAAGTCTTGGGAAAAAGTTCAAAAAGACTGAGCTTGGTTTTAAATACACACATGCCTTGCAACATGACACTTCTGTAACTGCAGCCAAGATTTCCATCGACTTTAATGGAAAGTGACTGTTCTAAATGACTCCCCTCTCACATCTCTACCCTCCTGCGCTCCTAGTTGGATCTCCTTTCATTTCCTCACTCTGCCCATGCATTCAGACCTCCTTCACTGACACCAGGCTTTAGACTGCTGGCTTCCTCTCACACCCTCAGTCTAAGTCTCCCTAGCTTTATTCATTAGAGCCAGGTGAGTATCCGGCCTGCTACTGCAGCTACTTATGTGCTTATAGATCCTTATTCACACGAGTAACATGGTACATCAATATATGTTTGCAGTGCAAGGAACAGAACAATTTTGACCACAGTAATACAGAATTACTTGGACCTGGCTTTAGCCAGGCAACGATAACCAGCACAGCCAAGGCTTCACTCTCATCTGCTCCCATCAGCTGATGCTGACTTTATTGTGTGGCTCAAAAGCTTTAATTAAATGTGATCAGGATACACGTTACCTTCATGGCTTTTATTGGTGCCTTTTAAAACTGTAGCCTGGCTGGGTTTAAGAACCATTATAGTAACAGATTACCAAACGGAAACATCCTGTTTTTTTAAAAGAAAAGAAACTGGGGGGGGGGGGGGGGGCGGGGG